>NW_027515605.1:0-74778 GCF_048772815.1 Callospermophilus lateralis
ACTTGACCAAATGAAGTAGTTCTAAGTTCTATCTCTATGGTTTGTTTCCTCTTGAAGTACCCCATGGAGAGACTGGCGAAAAACACTTTCGTTTTAAAGGGGTTGCCAACCTTCGAAAAAACTACTAGTTTGCTGAAATCTCAGCAAACAATTTTTCACCAAATCTTGATGATACTTGGTGGTAATGATCAGTTCACTAATCCCACTTGGCTGCCCAAATTTTATTCTTCTAGGTTGAAGCTTTCGTTTCCAGTGACTGTTTGAATTTTTAGGTTTCACTCTGTTTTCTCCAACATAGATAGCTGTGTTTGGAATTCTAAATCAAACACGGTTTGTGCTAGCTCCTTGAAACTTGAACAAATGAAGTAGTTCTAAATTCTATCTCTATGGTTTTTTTCCTCTTGAAGTACCCCATGCAGAAACTGGCGAAAAACACTTTCGTTTGAACGGGGATGCCATGCTTCCAAAGAACTACTAGTTTGCTGAAATCTCAGCAAACATTTTTTCACCAAATCTTGATGATACTTGGTGGTAATGATCAGTTCACTAATCCCACTTGGCTGCCCAACTTTCACTCTTCTAGGTTCAAGCGTTCGTTTCCAGAAACAGTTTGAATTTTTAGGTTTCACTCTGTTTTCTGCTATATAGATAGATGTGTTTGAAACTCTAAATCAAACACGGTTTGTGCTAGCTCCGTGAAACTTGACAAAATGAAGTAGTTGTAAGTTCTATCTCTATGGTTTGTTTCCTCTTGAAGTACCCCATGCAGAGACTGGCAAAGAACACTTTCGTTTGAAAGGGGTTGCCAAGCTTACAAAAAACTACTAGTTTGCTGAAATCTCAGCAAACATTTTTTCACCAAATCTTGATGATACTTGGTGGTAATGATCAGTTCACTGATCCCACTTGGCTGCCCAACTTTCACTCTTCTAGGTTCAAGCGTTCGTTTGCAGTAACAGTTTGAATTTTTATGTTTCACTCTGTTTTCTGCTATATAGATAGATGTGTTTGAAACTCTAAATCAAACACGGTTTGTGCTAGCTCCGTGAAACTTGACAAAATGAAGTAGTTCTAAGTTCTATCTCTATGGTTTGTTTCCTCTTGAAGTACCCCATTCAGAGACTTGCGAAGAACACTTTCGTTTGAAAGGGGTTGCCAAGCTTCCAAAAAACTACTAGTTTGCTGAAATCTCAGCAAACATTTTTTCACCAAATCTTGATGATACTTGGTGGTAATGATCAGTTCACTAATCCCACTTGGCTGCCCAACTTTCACTCTTCTAGGTTCAAGCGTTCGTTTCCAGTAACAGTTTGAATTTTTAGGTTTCACTCTGTTTTCTTCTATATAGATAGATGTGTTTGAAACTCTAAATCAAACACGGTTTGTGCTAGCTCCGTGAAACTTGACAAAATGAAGTAGTTCTAAGTTCTATCTCTATGGTTTGTTTCCTCTTGAAGTACCCCATGCAGAGACTGGCGAAGAACACTTTCGTTTGAAAGGGGTTGCCAATCTTCCAAAAAACTACTCGTTTGCTGAAATCTCAGCAAACATTTTTTCACCAAATCTTGATGATACTTGGTGGTAATTATCAGTTCACTAAGCCCACTTGGCTGCCCAATTTTCACTCTTCTAGGTTCAAGCGTTCGTTTCCAGTAACACTTTGAATTTTTAGGTTTCACTCTGTTTTCTGCTATATAGATAGATGTGTTTGAAACTCTAAATCAAACACGGTTTGTGCTAGCTCCTTGAAACTTGACCAAATGAAGTAGTTCTAAGTTCTATCTCTATGGTTTCTTTCCTCTTGAAGTACCCCATGCAGAAACTGGCGAAAAAAACTTTCGTTTGAAAGGGGTTGCCATGCTTCCAAAAAACTACTAGTTTGCTGAAATCTCAGCAAACATTTTTTCACCAAATCTTGATGATACTTGGTGGTAATGATCAGTTCACTAATCCCACTTCCCTGCCCAACTTTCACTCTTCTAGATTCAAGCGTTCGTTTCCAGTAACACTTTGAATTTTTAGGTTTCACTCTGTTTTCTGTTATATAGATAGATGTGTTTGAAACTCTAAATCACACACGGTTTGTGCTAGCTCCTTGAAACTTGACCAAATGAAGTAGTTCTAAGTTCTATCTCTATGGTTTGTTTCCTCTTGAAGTACCCCATGCAGAGACTGGCGAAAAACACTTTCGTTTTAAAGGGGTTGCCAAGCTTCGAAAAAACTACTAGTTTGCTGAAATCTCAGCAAACATTTTTTCAACAAATCTTGATGATACTTGGTGGTAATGATCAGTTCACTAATCCCACTTGGCTGCCCAACTTTCACTCTTCTAGGTTCAAGCGTTCGTTTCCAGTAACACTTTGAATTTTTAGGTTTCACTCTGTTTTCTGCTATATAGATAGATGTGTTTGAAACTCTAAATCAAACACGGTTTGTGCTAGCTCCTTGAAACTTGACAAAATGAAGTAGTTCTAAGTTCTATCTCTATGGTTTGTTTCCTCTTGAAGTACCCCATGCAGAAACTGGCGAAAAACACTTTCGTTTGAAAGGGGTTGCCAAGCTTCCAAAAAACTACACGTTTGCTGAAATCTCAGCAACCATTTTTTCACCAAATCTTGATGATACTTGGTGGTAATGATCAGTTCACTAAGCCCACTTGGCTGCCCAATTTTCACTCTTCTAGGTTCAAGCGTTCGTTTCCAGTAACACTTTGAATTTTTAGGTTTCACTCTGTTTTCTGCTATATAGATAGATGTGTTTGAAACTCTAAATCAAACACGGTTTGTGCTAGCTCCTTGAAACTTGACAAAATGAAGTAGTTCTAAGTTCTATCTCTATGGTTTGTTTCCCCTTGAAGTACCCCATGCAGAAACTGGCGAAAAACACTTTCGTTTGAAAGGGGTTGCCAAGCTTCCAAAAAACTACTAGTTTGCTGAAATCTCAGCAAACATTTTTTCACCAAATCTTGATGATACTTGGTGGTAATGATCAGTTCACTAATCCCACTTGGCTGCCCAACTTTCACTCTTCTAGGTTCAAGCGTTCTTTTCCAGTAACACTTTGAATTTTTATGTTTCACTCTGTTTTCTGCTATATAGATAGATATGTTTGAAACTCTAAATCAAACACGGTTTGTGCTAGCTCCTTGAAACTTGACCAAATGAAGTAGTTCTAAGTTCTATCTCTATGGTTTGTTTCCTCTTGAAGTACCCCATGGAGAGACTGGCGAAAAACACTTTCGTTTTAAAGGGGTTGCCAACCTTCGAAAAAACTACTAGTTTGCTGAAATCTCAGCAAACAATTTTTCACCAAATCTTGATGATACTTGGTGGTAATGATCAGTTCACTAATCCCACTTGGCTGCCCAAATTTTATTCTTCTAGGTTGAAGCTTTCGTTTCCAGTGACTGTTTGAATTTTTAGGTTTCACTCTGTTTTCTCCAACATAGATAGCTGTGTTTGGAATTCTAAATCAAACACGGTTTGTGCTAGCTCCTTGAAACTTGAACAAATGAAGTAGTTCTAAATTCTATCTCTATGGTTTTTTTCCTCTTGAAGTACCCCATGCAGAAACTGGCGAAAAACACTTTCGTTTGAACGGGGATGCCATGCTTCCAAAGAACTACTAGTTTGCTGAAATCTCAGCAAACATTTTTTCACCAAATCTTGATGATACTTGGTGGTAATGATCAGTTCACTAATCCCACTTGGCTGCCCAACTTTCACTCTTCTAGGTTCAAGCGTTCGTTTCCAGAAACAGTTTGAATTTTTAGGTTTCACTCTGTTTTCTGCTATATAGATAGATGTGTTTGAAACTCTAAATCAAACACGGTTTGTGCTAGCTCCGTGAAACTTGACAAAATGAAGTAGTTGTAAGTTCTATCTCTATGGTTTGTTTCCTCTTGAAGTACCCCATGCAGAGACTGGCAAAGAACACTTTCGTTTGAAAGGGGTTGCCAAGCTTACAAAAAACTACTAGTTTGCTGAAATCTCAGCAAACATTTTTTCACCAAATCTTGATGATACTTGGTGGTAATGATCAGTTCACTGATCCCACTTGGCTGCCCAACTTTCACTCTTCTAGGTTCAAGCGTTCGTTTGCAGTAACAGTTTGAATTTTTATGTTTCACTCTGTTTTCTGCTATATAGATAGATGTGTTTGAAACTCTAAATCAAACACGGTTTGTGCTAGCTCCGTGAAACTTGACAAAATGAAGTAGTTCTAAGTTCTATCTCTATGGTTTGTTTCCTCTTGAAGTACCCCATGCAGAGACTTGCGAAGAACACTTTCGTTTGAAAGGGGTTGCCAAGCTTCCAAAAAACTACTAGTTTGCTGAAATCTCAGCAAACATTTTTTCACCAAATCTTGATGATACTTGGTGGTAATGATCAGTTCACTAATCCCACTTGGCTGCCCAACTTTCACTCTTCTAGGTTCAAGCGTTCGTTTCCAGTAACAGTTTGAATTTTTAGGTTTCACTCTGTTTTCTTCTATATAGATAGATGTGTTTGAAACTCTAAATCAAACACGGTTTGTGCTAGCTCCGTGAAACTTGACAAAATGAAGTAGTTCTAAGTTCTATCTCTATGGTTTGTTTCCTCTTGAAGTACCCCATGCAGAGACTGGCGAAGAACACTTTCGTTTGAAAGGGGTTGCCAATCTTCCAAAAAACTACTCGTTTGCTGAAATCTCAGCAAACATTTTTTCACCAAATCTTGATGATACTTGGTGGTAATTATCAGTTCACTAAGCCCACTTGGCTGCCCAATTTTCACTCTTCTAGGTTCAAGCGTTCGTTTCCAGTAACACTTTGAATTTTTAGGTTTCACTCTGTTTTCTGCTATATAGATAGATGTGTTTGAAACTCTAAATCAAACACGGTTTGTGCTAGCTCCTTGAAACTTGACCAAATGAAGTAGTTCTAAGTTCTATCTCTATGGTTTCTTTCCTCTTGAAGTACCCCATGCAGAAACTGGCGAAAAAAACTTTCGTTTGAAAGGGGTTGCCATGCTTCCAAAAAACTACTAGTTTGCTGAAATCTCAGCAAACATTTTTTCACCAAATCTTGATGATACTTGGTGGTAATGATCAGTTCACTAATCCCACTTCCCTGCCCAACTTTCACTCTTCTAGATTCAAGCGTTCGTTTCCAGTAACACTTTGAATTTTTAGGTTTCACTCTGTTTTCTGTTATATAGATAGATGTGTTTGAAACTCTAAATCACACACGGTTTGTGCTAGCTCCTTGAAACTTGACCAAATGAAGTAGTTCTAAGTTCTATCTCTATGGTTTGTTTCCTCTTGAAGTACCCCATGCAGAGACTGGCGAAAAACACTTTCGTTTTAAAGGGGTTGCCAAGCTTCGAAAAAACTACTAGTTTGCTGAAATCTCAGCAAACATTTTTTCAACAAATCTTGATGATACTTGGTGGTAATGATCAGTTCACTAATCCCACTTGGCTGCCCAACTTTCACTCTTCTAGGTTCAAGCGTTCGTTTCCAGTAACACTTTGAATTTTTAGGTTTCACTCTGTTTTCTGCTATATAGATAGATGTGTTTGAAACTCTAAATCAAACACGGTTTGTGCTAGCTCCTTGAAACTTGACAAAATGAAGTAGTTCTAAGTTCTATCTCTATGGTTTGTTTCCTCTTGAAGTACCCCATGCAGAAACTGGCGAAAAACACTTTCGTTTGAAAGGGGTTGCCAAGCTTCCAAAAAACTACACGTTTGCTGAAATCTCAGCAACCATTTTTTCACCAAATCTTGATGATACTTGGTGGTAATGATCAGTTCACTAAGCCCACTTGGCTGCCCAATTTTCACTCTTCTAGGTTCAAGCGTTCGTTTCCAGTAACACTTTGAATTTTTAGGTTTCACTCTGTTTTCTGCTATATAGATAGATGTGTTTGAAACTCTAAATCAAACACGGTTTGTGCTAGCTCCTTGAAACTTGACAAAATGAAGTAGTTCTAAGTTCTATCTCTATGGTTTGTTTCCCCTTGAAGTACCCCATGCAGAAACTGGCGAAAAACACTTTCGTTTGAAAGGGGTTGCCAAGCTTCCAAAAAACTACTAGTTTGCTGAAATCTCAGCAAACATTTTTTCCAAATCTTGATGATACTTGGTGGTAATGATCAGTTCACTAATCCCACTTGGCTGCCCAACTTTCACTCTTCTAGGTTCAAGCGTTCTTTTCCAGTAACACTTTGAATTTTTATGTTTCACTCTGTTTTCTGCTATATAGATAGATATGTTTGAAACTCTAAATCAAACACGGTTTGTGCTAGCTCCTTGAAACTTGACCAAATGAAGTAGTTCTAAGTTCTATCTCTATGGTTTGTTTCCTCTTGAAGTACCCCATGGAGAGACTGGCGAAAAACACTTTCGTTTTAAAGGGGTTGCCAACCTTCGAAAAAACTACTAGTTTGCTGAAATCTCAGCAAACAATTTTTCACCAAATCTTGATGATACTTGGTGGTAATGATCAGTTCACTAATCCCACTTGGCTGCCCAAATTTTATTCTTCTAGGTTGAAGCTTTCGTTTCCAGTGACTGTTTGAATTTTTAGGTTTCACTCTGTTTTCTCCAACATAGATAGCTGTGTTTGGAATTCTAAATCAAACACGGTTTGTGCTAGCTCCTTGAAACTTGAACAAATGAAGTAGTTCTAAATTCTATCTCTATGGTTTTTTTCCTCTTGAAGTACCCCATGCAGAGACTGGCGAAAAACACTTTCGTTTTAAAGGGGTTGCCAAGCTTCCAAAAAACTACTAGTTTGCTGAAATCTCAGCAAACATTTTTTCACCAAATCTTGATGATACTTGGTGGTAATGATCAGTTCACTAATCCCCCTTGGCTGCCCAACTTTCACTTTTCTAGGTTCAAGCGTTCGTTTCCAGTAACAGTTTGAATTTTTAGGTTTCACTCTGTTTTCTGCTATATAGATAGATGTGTTTGAAACTCTAAATCAAACACGGTTTGTGCTAGCTCCGTGAAACTTGACCAAATGAAGTAGTTCTAAGTTCTATCTCTATGGTTTGTTTCCTCTTGAAGTACCCCATGCAGAGACTGGCGAAAAACACTTTCGTTTGAAAGGGGTTGCCAAGCTTACAAAAAACTACTAGTTTGCTGAAATCTCAGCAACAATTTTTTCACCAAATCTTGATGATACTTGGTGGTAATGATCAGTTCACTAAGCCCACTTGGCTGCCCAATTTTCACTCTTCTAGGTTCAAGCGTTCGTTTCCAGTAACACTTTGAATTTTTAGGTTTCACTCTGTTTTCTGCTATATAGATAGATGTGTTTGAAACTCTAAATCAAACACGGTTTGTGCTAGCTCCTTGAAACTTGACCAAATGAAGTAGTTCTAAGTTCTATCTCTATGGTTTGTTTCCTCTTGAAGTACCCCATGCAGAGACTTTCGAAAAACACTTTCGTTTTAAAGGGGTTGCCAAGCTTCCAAAAAACTACTAGTTTGCTGAAATCTCAGCAAACATTTTTTCACCAAATCTTGATGATACTTGGTGGTAATGATCAGTTCACTAAGCCCACTTGGCTGCCCAATTTTCACTCTTCTAGGTTCAAGCGTTCGTTTCCAGTAACACTTTGAATTTTTAGGTTTCACTCTGATTTCTGCTATATAGATAGATGTGTTTGAAACCCTATATCAAACACGGTTTGTGCTAGCTCCTTGAAACTTGACCAAATGAAGTAGTTCTAAGTTCTATCTCTATGGTTTGTTTCCTCTTGAAGTACCCCATGCAGAAACTGGCGAAAAACACTTTCGTTTGAACGGGGATGCCATGCTTCCAAAGAACTACTTGTTTGCTGAACATTTTTTCACCAAATCTTGATGATACTTGGTGGTAATGATCAGTTCACTAATCCCACTTGGCTGCAAAACTTTCACTCTTCTAGGTTCAAGCGTTCGTTTCCAGTAACAGTTTGAATTTTTAGGTTTCACTCTGTTTTCTGCTATATAGATAGATGTGTTTGAAACTCTAAATCAAACACGGTTTGTGCTAGCTCCGTGAAACTTGACAAAATGAAGTAGTTCTAAGTTCTATCTCTATGGTTTGTTTCCTCTTGAAGTACCCCATGCAGAGACTGGCGAAGAACACTTTCGTTTGAAAGGGGTTGCCAAGCTTCCAAAAAACTACTAGTTTGCTGAAATCTCAGCAAACATTTTTTCACCAAATCTTGATGATACTTGGTGGTATTGATCACTTCACTAAGCCCACTTGGCTGCCCAATTTTCACTCTTCTAGGTTCAAGCGTTCGTTTCCAGTAACACTTTGAATTTTTAGGTTTCACTCTGTTTTCTGCTATATAGATAGATGTGTTTGAAACTCTAAATCAAACACGGTTTGTGCTAGCTCCTTGAAACTTGACAAAATGAAGTAGTTCTAAGTTCTATCTCTATGGTTTGTTTCCTCTTGAAGTACCCCATGCAGAAACTGGCGAAAAACACTTTCGTTTGAACGGGATGCCATGCTTCCAAAGAACTACTAGTTTGCTGAAATCTCAGCAAACATTTTTTCACAAAATCTTGATGATACTTGGTGGTAATGATCAGTTCACTAATCCCACTTGGCTGCCCAACTTTCACTCTTCTAGGTTCAAGCGTTCGTTTCCAGAAACAGTTTGAATTTTTAGGTTTCACTCTGTTTTCTGCTATATAGATAGATGTGTTTGAAACTCTAAATCAAACACGGTTTGTGCTAGCTCCGTGAAACTTGACAAAATGAAGTAGTTCTAAGTTCTATCTCTATGGTTTGTTTCCTCTTGAAGTACCCCATGCAGAGACTTGCGAAGAACACTTTCGTTTGAAAGGGGTTGCCAAGCTTCCAAAAAACTACTAGTTTGCTGAAATCTCAGCAAACATTTTTTCACCAAATCTTGATGATACTTGGTGGTAATGATCAGTTTCCTAATCCCACTTGGCTGCCCAACTTTCACTCTTCTAGGTTCAAGCGTTCGTTTCCAGTAACAGTTTGAATTTTTAGGTTTCACTCTGTTTTCTTCTATATAGATAGATGTGTTTGAAACTCTAAATCAAACACGGTTTGTGCTAGCTCCTTGAAACTTGACAAAATGAAGTAGTTCTAAGTTCTATCTCTATGGTTTGTTTCCTCTTGAAGTACCCCATGCAGAGACTGGCGAAGAACACTTTCGTTTTAAAGGGGTTGCCAAGCTTCCAAAAAACTACTCGTTTGCTGAAATCTCAGCAAACATTTTTTCACCAAATCTTGATGATACTTGGTGGTAATGATCAGTTCACTAAGCCCACTTGGCTGCCCAATTTTCACTCTTCTAGGTTCAAGCGTTCGTTTCCAGTAACACTTTGAATTTTTAGGTTTCACTCTGTTTTCTGCTATATAGATAGATGTGTTTGAAACTCTAAATCAAACACGGTTTGTGCTAGCTCCTTGAAACTTGACAAAATGAAGTAGTTCTAAGTTCTATCTCTATGGTTTCTTTCCTCTTGAAGTACCCCATGCAGAAACTGGCGAAAAAAACTTTCGTTTGAAAGGGGTTGCCATGCTTCCAAAAAACTACTAGTTTGCTGAAATCTCAGCAAACATTTTTTCACCAAATCTTGATGATACTTGGTGGTAATGATCAGTTCACTAATCCCACTTGGCTGCCCAACTTTCACTCTTCTAGGTTCAAGCGTTCGTTTCCAGTAACAGTTTGAATTTTTAGGTTTCACTCTGTTTTCTGCTACATAGATAGATGTGTTTGAAACTCTAAATCAAACACGGTTTGTGCTAGCTCCGTGAAACTTGACAAAATGAAGTAGTTCTAAGTTCTATCTCTATGGTTTGTTTCCTCTTGAAGTACCCCATGCAGAGACTGGCAAAGAACACTTTCGTTTGAAAGGGGTTGCCAAGCTTCCAAAAAACTACTCGTTTGCTGAAATCTCAGCTAACATTTTTTCACCAAATCTTGAAGATACTTGGTGGTAATGATCAGTTCACTAAGGCCACTTGGCTGCCCAATTTTCACTCTTCTAGGTTCAAGCGTTCGTTTCCAGTAACACTTTGAATTTTTAGGTTTCACTCTGTTTTCTGCTATATAGATAGATGTGTTTGAAACTCTAAATCAAACACGGTTTGTGCTAGCTTATTGAAACTTGACCAAATGAAGTAGTTCTAAGTTCTATCTCTATGGTTTGTTTCCTCTTGAAGTACCCCATGCAGAGACTGGCAAAGAACACTTTCGTTTGAAAGGGGTTGCCAAGCTTACAAAAAACTACTAGTTTGCTGAAATCTCAGCAACAATTTTTTCACCAAATCTTGATGATACTTGGTGGTAATGATCAGTTCACTAAGCCCACTTGGCTGCCCAATTTTCACTCTTCTAGGTTCAAGCGTTCTTTTCCAGTAACACTTTGAATTTTTATGTTTCACTCTGTTTTCTGCTATATAGATAGATATGTTTGAAACTCTAAATCAAACACGGTTTGTGCTAGCTCCTTGAAACTTGACCAAATGAAGTAGTTCTAAGTTCTATCTCTATGGTTTGTTTCCTCTTGAAGTACCCCATGGAGAGACTGGCGAAAAACACTTTCGTTTTAAAGGGGTTGCCAAACTTCCAAAAAACTACTAGTTTGCTGAAATCTCAGCAAACATTTTTTCACCAAATCTTGATGATACTTGGTGGTAATGATCAGTTCACTAAGCCCACTTGGCTGCCCAAATTTTATTCTTCTAGGTTGAAGCTTTCGTTTCCAGTGACTGTTTGAATTTTTAGGTTTCACTCTGTTTTCTCCAACATAGATAGCTGTGTTTGGAATTCTAAATCAAACACGGTTTGTGCTAGCTCCTTGAAACTTGATCAAATGAAGTAGTTCTAAATTCTATCTCTATGGTTTGTTTCCTCTTGAAGTACCCCATGCAGAGACTGGCGAAAAACACTTTCGTTTGAAAGGGGTTGCCAAGCTTCCAAAAAACTACTAGTTTGCTGAAATCTCAGCAAACATTTTTTCACCAAATCTTGATGATACTTGGTGGTAATGATCAGTTTACTAATCCCACTTGGCTGCCCAACTTTCACTTTTCTAGGTTCAAGCGTTCGTTTCCAGTAACAGTTTGAATTTTTAGGTTTCACTCTGTTTTCTGCTATATAGATAGATGTGTTTGAAACTCTAAATCAAACACGGTTTGTGCTAGCTCCGTGAAACTTGACCAAATGAAGTAGTTCTAAGTTCTATCTCTATGGTTTGTTTCCTCTTGAAGTACCCCATGCAGAGACTGGCGAAAAACACTTTCGTTTGAAAGGGGTTGCCAAGCTTACAAAAAACTACTAGTTTGCTGAAATCTCAGCAACAATTTTTTCACCAAATCTTGATGATACTTGGTGGTAATGGTCAGTTCACTAAGCCCACTTGGCTGCCCAATTTTCACTCCTCTAGGTTCAAGCGTTCGTTTCCAGTAACACTTTGAATTTTTAGGTTTCACTCTGTTTTCTGCTATATAGATAGATGTGTTTGAAACTCTAAATCAAACACGGTTTGTGTTAGCTCCTTGAAACTTGACCAAATGAAGTAGTTCTAAGTTCTATCTCTATGGTTTGTTTCCTCTTGAAGTACCCCATGCAGAGACTGGCGAAAAACACTTTCGTTTTAAAGGGGTTGCCAAGCTTCCAAAAAACTACTAGTTTGCTGAAATCTCAGCAAACATTTTTTCACCAAATCTTGATGATACTTGGTGGTAATGATCAGTTCACTAATCCCACTTGGCTGCCCAACTTTCACTCTTCTAGGTTCAAGCGTTCGTTTCCAGTAACACTTTGAATTTTTAGGTTTCACTCTGTTTTCTGCTATATAGATAGATGTGTTTGAAATTCTAAATCAAACACGGTTTGTGCTAGCTCCGTGAAACTTGACAAAATGAAGTAGTTCTAAGTTCTATCTCTATGGTTTGTTTCCTCTTGAAGTACCCCATGCAGAGACTGGCGAAGAACACTTTCGTTTGAAAGGGGTTGCCAAGCTTCCAAAAAACTACTCGTTTGCTGAAATCTCAGCAAACATTTTTTCACCAAATCTTGATGATACTTGGTGGTAATGATCAGTTCACTAAGCCCACTTGGCTGCCCAATTTTCACTCTTCTAGGTTCAAGCGTTCGTTTCCAGTAACACTTTGAATTTTTAGGTTTCACTCTGTTTTCTGCTATATAGATAGATGTGTTTGAAACTCTAAATCAAACACGGTTTGTGCTAGCTCCTTGAAACTTGACCAAATGAAGTAGTTCTAAGTTCTATCTCTATGGTTTGTTTCCTCTTGAAGTACCCCATGCAGAGACTGGCGAAGAACACTTTCGTTTGAAAGGGGTTGCCAAGCTTCCAAAAAACTACTCGTTTGCTGAAATCTCAGCAAACATTTTTTCACCAAATCTTGATGATACTTGGTGGTAATGATCAGTTCACTAAGCCCACTTGGCTGCCCAATTTTCACTCTTCTAGGTTCAAGCGTTCGTTTCCAGTAACACTTTGAATTTTTAGGTTTCACTCTGTTTTCTGCTATATAGATAGATGTGTTTGAAACTCTAAATCAAACACGGTTTGTGCTAGCTCCTTGAAACTTGACAAAATGAAGTAGTTCTAAGTTCTATCTCTATGGTTTGTTTCCTCTTGAAGTACCCCATGCAGAAACTGGTGAAAAACACTTTCGTTTGAAAGGGGTTGCCAAGCTTCCAAAAAACTACTAGTTTGCTGAAATCTCAGCAAACATTTTTTCACCAAATCTTGATGATACTTGGTGGTAATGATCAGTTCACTAATCCCACTTGGCTGCCCAACTTTCACTCTTCTAGGTTCAAGCGTTCGTTTCCAGTAACACTTTGAATTTTTAGGTTTCACTCTGTTTTCTGCTATATAGATAGATGTGTTTGAAACTCTAAATCAAACACGGTTTGTGCTAGCTCCTTGAAACTTGACCAAATGAAGTAGTTCTAAGTTCTATCTCTATGGTTTGTTTCCTCTTGAAGTACCCCATGCAGAGACTGGCGAAGAACACTTTCGTTTGAAAGGGGTTGCCAAGCTTACAAAAAACTACTAGTTTGCTGAAATCTCAGCAACAATTTTTTCACCAAAACTTGATGATACTTGGTGGTAATGATCAGTTCACTAAGCCCACTTGGCTGCCCAATTTTCACTCTTCTAGGTTCAAGCGTTCGTTTCCAGTAACACTTTGAATTTTTATGTTTCACTCTGTTTTCTGCTATATAGATAGATATGTTTGAAACTCTAAATCAAACACGGTTTGTGCTAGCTCTTTGAAACTTGACCAAATGAAGTAGTTCTAAGTTCTATCTCTATGGTTTGTTTCCTCTTGAAGTACCCGATGCAGAGACTGGCGAAAAACACTTTCGTTTTAAAGGGGTTGCCAAGCTTCGAAAAAACTACTAGTTTGCTGAAATCTCAGCAAACATTTTTTCACCAAATCTTGATGATACTTGGTGGTAATGATCAATTCACTAATCCCACTTGGCTGCCCAAATTTTATTCTTCTAGGTTGAAGCTTTCGTTTCCAGTGACTGTTTGAATTTTTTATTTTTCACTCTGTTTTCTCCAACATAGATAGCTGTGTTTGGAATTCTAAATCAAACACGGTTTGTGCTAGCTCCTTGAAACTTGAACAAATGAAGTAGTTCTAAGTTCTATCTCTATGGTTTGTTTCCTCTTGAAGTACCCCATGCAGAGACTGGCGAAAAACACTTTCGTTTGAAAGGGGTTGCCAAGCTTCCAAAAAACTACTAGTTTGCTGAAATCTCAGCAAACATTTTTTCACCAAATCTTGATGATTCTTGGTGGTAATGATCAGTTCACTAATCCCACTTGGCTGCCCAACTTTCACTTTTCTAGGTTCAAGCGTTCGTTTCCAGTAACAGTTTGAATTATTAGGTTTCACTCTGTTTTCTGCTATATAGATAGATGTGTTTGAAACTCTAAATCAAACACGGTTTGTGCTAGCTCCGTGAAACTTGACAAAATGAAGTAGTTCTAAGTTCTATCTCTATGGTTTGTTTCCTCTTGAAGTACCCCATGCAGAGACTGGCGAAGAACACTTTCGTTTGAAAGGGGTTGCCAAGCCTCCAAAAAACTACTAGTTTGCTGAAATCTCAGCAACCATTTTTTCACCAAATCTTGATGATACTTGGTGGTAATGATCAGTACACTAAGCCCGCTTGGCTGCCCAATTTTCACTCTTCTAGGTTCAAGCGTTCGTTTCCAGTAACACTTTGAATTTTTAGGTTTCACTCTGTTTTCTGCTATATAGATAGATGTGTTTGAAACTCTAAATCAAACACGGTTTGTGCTAGCTCCTTGAAACTTGACCAAATGAAGTAGTTCTAAGTTCTATCTCTATGGTTTGTTTCCTCCTGAAGTACCCCATGCAGAGACTGGCGAAAAACACTTTCGTTTGAAAGGGGTTGCCAAGCTTCCAAAAAACTACTAGTTTGCTGAAATCTCAGCAAACATTTTTTCACCAAATCTTGATGATACTTGGTGGTAATGATCAGTTCACTAATCCCACTTGGCTGCCCAACTTTCACTCTTCTAGGTTCAAGCGTTCGTTTCCAGTAACACTTTGAATTTTTAGGTTTCACTCTGTTTTCTGCTATATAGATAGATGTGTTTGAAACTCTAAATCAAACACGGTTTGTGCTAGCTCCTTGAAACTTGACCAAATGAAGTAGTTCTAAGTTCTATCTCTATGGTTTGTTTCCTCTTGAAGTACCCCAAGCAGAGACTGGCTAAGAACACTTTCGTTTGAAAGGGGTTGCCAAGCTTACAAAAAACTACAAGTTTGCTGAAATCTCAGCAACAATTTTTTCACCAAATCTTGATGATACTTGGTGGTAATGATCAGTTCACTAAGCCCACTTGGCTGCCCAATTTTCACTCTTCTAGGTTCAAGCGTTCGTTTCCAGTAACACTTTGAATTTTTAGGTTTCACTCTGTTTTCTGCTATATAGATAGATGTGTTTGAAACTCTAAATCAAACACGGTTTGTGCTAGCTGCGTGAAACTTGACCAAATGAAGTAGTTCTAAGTTCTATCTCTATGGTTTGTTTCCTCCTGAAGTACCCCATGCAGAGACTGGCGAAAAACACTTTCGTTTTAAAGGGGTTGCCAAGCTTCCAAAAAACTACTCGTTTGCTGAAATCTCAGCAAACATTTTTTCACCAAATCTTGATGATACTTGGTGGTAATGATCAGTTCACTAAGTCCACTTGGCTGCCCAATTTTCACTCTTCTAGGTTCGAGCGTTCGTTTCCAGTAACACTTTGAATTTTTAGGTTTCACTCTGTTTTCTGCTATATAGATAGATGTGTTTGAAACTCTAAATCAAACACGGTTTGTGCTAGCTCCTTGAAACTTGACAAAATGAAGTAGTTCTAAGTTCTATCTCTATGGTTTGTTTCCTCTTGAAGTACCTCATGCAGAAACTGGCGAAAAACACTTTCGTTTGAAAGGGGTTGCCATGCTTCCAAAAAACTACTAGTTTGCTGAAATCTCAGCAAACATTTTTTCACCAAATCTTGATGATACTTGGTGGTAATGATCAGTTCACTAATCCCACTTGGCTGCCGAACTTTCACTCTTCTAGGTTCAAGCGTTCGTTTCCAGTAACACTTTGAATTTTTAGGTTTCACTCTGTTTTCTGCTATATAGATAGATGTGTTTGAAACTCTAAATCAAACACGGTTTGTGCTAGCTCCTTGAAACTTGACCAAATGAAGTAGTTCTAAGTTCTATCTCTATGGTTTGTTTCCTCTTGAAGTACCCCATGCAGAGACTGGCGAAGAACACTTTCGTTTGAAAGGGGTTGCCAAGCTTACAAAAAACTACTAGTTTGCTGAAATCTCAGCAAACATTTTTTCACCAAATCTTGATGATACTTGGTGGTAATGATCAGTTCACTAAGCCCACTTGGCTGCCCAATTTTCACTCTTCTAGGTTCAAGCGTTCGTTTCTAGTAACAGTTTGAATTTTCAGGTTTCACTCTGTTTTCTGCTATATAGATAGATGTGTTTGAAACTCTAAATCAAACACGGTTTGTGCTAGCTCCGTGAAACTTGACAAAATGAAGTAGTTCTAAGTTCTATCTCTATGGTTTTGTTCCTCTTGAAGTACCCCATGCAGAGACTGGCGAAGAACACTTTCGTTTGAAAGGGGTTGCTAAGCTTCCAAAAAACTACTCGTTTGCTGAAATCTCAGCAAACATTTTTTCACCAAATCTTGATGATACTTGGTGGTAATGATCAGTTCACTAAGGCCACTTGGCTGCCCAATTTTCACTCTTCCAGGTTCAAGCGTTCGTTTCCAGTAACACTTTGAATTTTTAGGTTTCACTCTGTTTTCTGCTATATAGATAGATGTGTTTGAAACTCTAAATCAAACACGGTTTGTGCTAGCTCCTTGAAACTTGACAAAATGAAGTAGTTGTAAGTTCTATCTCTATGGTTTGTTTCCTCTTGAAGTACCTCATGCAGAAACTGGCGAAAAACACTTTCGTTTGAAAGGGGTTGCCATGCTTCCAAAAAACTACTAGTTTGCTGAAATCTCAGCAAACATTTTTTCATCAAATCTTGATGATACTTGGTGGTAATGATCAGTTCACTAATCCCACTTGGCTGCCGAACTTTCACTCTTCTAGGTTCAAGCGTTCGTTTCCAGTAACACTTTGAATTTTGAGGTTTCACTCTGTTTTCTGCTATATAGATAGATGTGTTTGAAACTCTAAATCAAACACGGTTTGTGCTAGCTCCTTGAAACTTGACCAAATGAAGTAGTTCTAAGTTCTATCTCTATGGTTTGTTTCCTCTTGAAGTACCCCATGCAGAGACTGGCGAAGAACACTTTCGTTTGAAAGGGGTTGCCAAGCTTACAAAAAACTACTAGTTTGCTGAAATCTCAGCAACAATTTTTTCACCAAATCTTGATGATACTTGGTGGTAATGATCAGTTCACTAAGCCCACTTGGCTGCCCAATTTTCACTCTTCTAGGTTCAAGCGTTCGTTTCCAGTAACACTTTGAATTTTTATGTTTCACTCTTTTTTCTGCTATATAGATAGATATGTTTGAAACTCTAAATCAAACACGGTTTGTGCTAGCTCCTTGAAACTTGACCAAATGAAGTAGTTCTAAGTTCTATCTCTATGGTTTGTTTCCTCTTGAAGTACCCCATGCAGAGACTGGCGAAAAACACTTTAGTTTTAAAGGGGTTGCCGAGCTTCGAAAAAACTACTAGTTTGCTGAAATCTCAGCAAACATTTTTTCACCAAATCTTGATGGTACTTGGTGGTAATGATAAGTTCACTAATCCCACTTGGCTGCCCAAATTTTATTCTTCTAGGTTGAAGATTTCGTTTCCAGTGACTGTTTGAATTTTTAGGTTTCACTCTGTTTTCTCCAACATAGATAGCTGTGTTTGGAATTCTAAATCAAACACGGTTTGTGCTAGCTCCTTGAAACTTGAACAAATGAAGTAGTTCTAAGTTCTATCTCTATGGTTTGTTTCCTCTTGAAGTACCCCATGCAGAGACTGGCGAAAAACACTTTCGTTTGAAAGGGGTTGCCAAGCTTCCAAAAAACTACTAGTTTGCTGAAATCTCAGCAAACATTTTTTCACCAAATCTTGATGATACTTGGTGGTAATGATCAGTTCACTAATCCCACTTGGCTGACCAACTTTCACTTTTCTAGGTTCAAGCGTTCGTTTCCAGTAACAGTTTGAATTTTTAGGTTTCACTCTGTTTTCTGCTATATAGATAGATGTGTTTGAAACTCTAAATCAAACACGGTTTGTGCTAGCTCCGTGAAACTTGACAAAATGAAGTAGTTCTAAGTTCTATCTCTATGGTTTGTGTCCTCTTGAAGTACCCCATGCAGAGACTGGCGAAGAACACTTTCGTTTGAAAGGGGTTGCCAAGCTTCCAAAAAACTACTAGTTTGCTGAAATCTCAGCAACCATTTTTTCACCAAATCTTGATGATACTTGGTGGTAATGATCAGTTCACTAAGCCCACTTGGCTGCCCAATTTTCACTCTTCTAGGTTCAAGCGTTCGTTTCCAGTAACACTTTGAATTTTTAGGTTTCACTCTGTTTTCCGCTATATAGATAGATGTGTTTGAAACTCTAAATCAAACACGGTTTGTGCTAGCTCCTTGAAACTTGACCAAATGAAGTAGTTCTAAGTTCTATCTCTATGGTTTGTTTCCTCCTGAAGTACCCCATGCAGAGACTGGCGAAGAACACTTTCGTTTGAAAGGGGTTGCCATGCTTCCAAAAAACTACTAGTTTGCTGAAATCTCAGCAAACATTTTTTCACCAAATCTTGATGATACTTGGTGGTAATGATCAGTTCACTAATCCCACTTGGCTGCCGAACTTTCACTCTTCTAGGTTCAAGCGTTCGTTTCCAGTAACACTTTGAATTTTTAGGTTTCACTCTGTTTTCTGCTATATAGATAGATGTGTTTGAAACTCTAAATCAAACACGGTTTGTGCTAGCTCCTTGAAACTTGACCAAATGAAGTAGTTCTAAGTTCTATCTCTATGGTTTGTTTCCTCTTGAAGTACCCCATGCAGAGACTGGCGAAGAACACTTTCGTTTGAAAGGGGTTGCCAAGCTTACAAAAAACTACTAGTTTGCTGAAATCTCAGCAAACATTTTTTCACCAAATCTTGATGATACTTGGTGGTAATGATCAGTTCACTAAGCCCACTTGGCTGCCCAATTTTCACTCTTCTAGGTTCAAGCGTTCGTTTCTAGTAACAGTTTGAATTTTTAGGTTTCACTCTGTTTTCTGCTATATAGATAGATGTGTTTGAAACTCTAAGTCAAACACGGTTTGTGCTAGCTCCGTGAAACTTGACAAAATGAAGTAGTTCTAAGTTCTATCTCTATGGTTTTTTTCCTCTTGAAGTACCCCATGCAGAGACTGGCGAAGAACACTTTCGTTTGAAAGGGGTTGCCAAGCTTCCAAAAAACTACTCGTTTGCTGAAATCTCAGCAAACATTTTTTCACCAAATCTTGATGATACTTGGTGGTAATGATCAGTTTACTAAGGCCACTTGGCTGCCCAATTTTCACTCTTCTAGGTTCAAGCGTTCGTTTCCAGTAACACTTTGAATTTTTAGGTTTCACTCTGTTTTCTGCTATATAGATAGATGTGTTTGAAACTCTAAATCAAACACGGTTTGTGCTAGCTCCTTGAAACTTGACAAAATGAAGTAGTTCTAAGTTCTATCTCTATGGTTTGTTTCCTCTTGAAGTACCTCATGCAGAAACTGGCGAAAAACACTTTCGTTTGAAAGGGGTTGCCATGCTTCCAAAAAACTACTAGTTTGCTGATATCTCAGCAAACATTTTTTCACCAAATCTTGATGATACTTGGTGGTAATGATCAGTTCACTAATCCCACTTGGCTACCGAACTTTCACTCTTCTAGGTTCAAGCGTTCGTTTCCAGTAACACTTTGAATTTTTAGGTTTCACTCTGTTTTCTGCTATATAGATAGATGTGTTTGAAACTCTAAATCAAACACGGTTTGTGCTAGCTCCTTGAAACTTGACCAAATGAAGTAGTTCTAAGTTCTATCTCTATGGTTTGTTTCCTCTTGAAGTACCCCATGCAGAGACTGGCGAAGAACACTTTCGTTTGAAAGGGGTTGCCAAGCTTACAAAAAACTACTAGTTTGCTGAAATCTCACAAACAATTTTTTCACCAAATCTTGATGATACTTGGTGGTAATGATCAGTTCACTAAGCCCACTTGGCTGTCCAATTTTCACTCTTCTAGGTTCAAGCGTTCGTTTCCAGTAACACTTTGAATTTTTATGTTTCACTCTTTTTTCTGCTATATAGATAGATATGTTTGAAACTCTAAATCAAACACGGTTTGTGCTAGCTCCTTGAAACTTGACCAAATGAAGTAGTTCTAAGTTCTATCTCTATGGTTTGTTTCCTCTTGAAGTACCCCATGCAGAGACTGGCGAAAAACACTTTCGTTTTAAAGGGGTTGCCAAGCTTCGAAAAAACTACTAGTTTGCTGAAATCTCAGCAAATATTTTTTCACCAAATCTTGATGATACTTGGTGGTAATGATAAGTTCACTAATCCCACTTGGCTGCCCAAATTTTATTCTTCTAGGTTGAAGATTTCTTTTCCAGTGACTGTTTGAATTTTTAGGTTTCACTCTGTTTTCTCCAACATAGATAGCTGTGTTTGGAATTCTAAATCAAACACGGTTTGTGCTAGCTCCTTGAAACTTGAACAAATGAAGTAGTTCTATGTTCTATCTCTATGGTTTGTTTCCTCTTGAAGTACCCCATGCAGAGACTGGCGAAAAACACTTTCGTTTGAAAGGGGTTGCCAAGCTTCCAAAAAACTACTAGTTTGCTGAAATCTCAGCAAACATTTTTTCACCAAATCTTGATGATACTTGGTGGTAATGATCAGTTCACTAATCCCACTTGGCTGACCAACTTTCACTTTTCTAGGTTCAAGCGTTCGTTTCCAGTAACAGTTTGAATTTTTAGGTTTCACTCTGTTTTCTGCTATATAGATAGATGTGTTTGAAACTCTAAATCAAACACGGTTTGTGCTAGCTCCGTGAAACTTGACAAAATGAAGTAGTTCTAAGTTCTATCTCTATGGTTTGTGTCCTCTTGAAGTACCCCATGCAGAGACTGGCCAAGAACACTTTCGTTTGAAGGGGGTTGCCAAGCTTCCAAAAATCTACTAGTTTGCTGAAATCTCAGCAACCATTTTTTCACCAAATCTTGATGATACTTGGTGGTAATGATCAGTTCACTAAGCCCACTTGGCTGCCCAATTTTCACTCTTCTAGGTTCAAGCGTTCGTTTCCAGTAACACTTTGAATTTTTAGGTTTCACTCTGTTTTCTGCTATATAGATAGATGTGTTTGAAACTCTAAATCAAACACGGTTTGTGCTAGCTCCTTGAAACTTGACCAAATGAAGTAGTTCTAAGTTCTATCTCTATGGTTTGTTTCCTCCTGAAGTACCCCATGCAGAGACTGGCGAAAAACACTTTCGTTTTAAAGGGGTTGCCAAGCTTCCAAGAAACTACTAGTTTGCTGAAATCTCAGCAAACATTTTTTCACCAAATCTTGAGGATACTTGGTGGTAATGATCAGTTCACTAATCCCACTTGGCTGCCCAACTTTCACTCTTCTAGGTTCAAGCGTTCGTTTCCAGTAACAGTTTGAATTTTTAGGTTTCATTCTGTTTTCTGCTATATAGATAGATGTGTTTGAAATTCTAAATCAAACACGTTTTGTGCTAGCTCCGTGAAACTTGACAAAATGAAGTAGTTCTAAGTTCTATCTCTATGGTTTGTTTCCTCTTGAATTACCCCATGCAGAGACTGGCGAAGAACACTTTCGTTTGAAAGGGGTTGCCAAGCTTCCAAAAAACTACTCGTTTGCTGAAATCTCAGCAAACATTTTTTCACCAAATCTTGATGATACTTGGTGGTAATGATCAGTTCACTAAGCCCACTTGGCTGCCCAATTTTCACTCTTCTAGGTTCAAGCGTTCGTTTCCAGTAACACTTTGAATTTTTAGGTTTCACTCTGTTTTCTGCTATATAGATAGATGTGTTTGAAACTCTAAATCAAACACGGTTTGTGCTAGCTCCTTGAAACTTGACAAAATGAAGTAGTTCTAAGTTCTATCTCTATGGTTTGTTTCCTCCTGAAGTACCCCATGCAGAGACTGGCGAAAAACACTTTCGTTTTAAAGGGGTTGCCAAGCTTCCAAGAAACTACTAGTTTGCTGAAATCTCAGCAAACATTTTTTCACCAAATCTTGAGGATACTTGGTGGTAATGATCAGTTCACTAATCCCACTTGGCTGCCCAACTTTCACTCTTCTAGGTTCAAGCGTTCGTTTCCAGTAACAGTTTGAATTTTTAGGTTTCATTCTGTTTTCTGCTATATAGATAGATGTGTTTGAAATTCTAAATCAAACACGTTTTGTGCTAGCTCCGTGAAACTTGACAAAATGAAGTAGTTCTAAGTTCTATCTCTATGGTTTGTTTCCTCTTGAATTACCCCATGCAGAGACTGGCGAAGAACACTTTCGTTTGAAAGGGGTTGCCAAGCTTCCAAAAAACTACTCGTTTGCTGAAATCTCAGCAAACATTTTTTCACCAAATCTTGATGATACTTGGTGGTAATGATCAGTTCACTAAGCCCACTTGGCTGCCCAATTTTCACTCTTCTAGGTTCAAGCGTTCGTTTCCAGTAACACTTTGAATTTTTAGGTTTCACTCTGTTTTCTGCTATATAGATAGATGTGTTTGAAACTCTAAATCAAACACGGTTTGTGCTAGCTCCTTGAAACTTGACCAAATGAAGTAGTTCTAAGTTCTATCTCTATGGTTTGTTTCCTCTTGAAGTACCCCATGCAGAAACTGGCGAAAAACACTTTCGTTTGAAAGGGGTTGCCAAGCTTCCAAAAAACTACTAGTTTGCTGAAATCTCAGCAAACATTTTTTCACCAAATCTTGATGATACTTGGTGGTAATGATCAGTTCACTAATCCCACTTGGCTGCCCAACTTTCACTCTTCTAGGTTCAAGCGTTCGTTTCCAGTAACACTTTGAATTTTTAGGTTTCACTCTGTTTTCTGCTATATAGATAGATGTGTTTGAAACTCTAAATCAAACACGGTTTGTGCTAGCTCCTTGAAACTTGACCAAATGAAGTAGTTCTAAGTTCTATCTCTATGGTTTGTTTCCTCTTGAAGTACCCCAAGCAGAGACTGGCTAAGAACACTTTCGTTTGAAAGGGGTTGCCAAGCTTACAAAAAACTACTAGTTTGCTGAAATCTCAGCAACAATTTTTTCACCAAATCTTGATGATACTTGGAGGTAATGATCAGTTCACTAGGCCCACTTGGCTGCCCAATTTTCACTCTTCTAGGTTCAAGCGTTCGTTTCCAATAACACTTTGAATTTTTAGGTTTCACTCTGTTTTCTACTATATAGATAGATGTGTTTGAAACCCTAAATCAAACACGGTTTGTGCTAGCTCCGTGAAACTTGACCAAATGAAGTAGTTCTAAGTTCTATCTCTATGGTTTGTTTCCTCCTGAAGTACCCCATGCAGAGACTGGCGAAAAACACTTTCGTTTTAAAGGGGTTGCCAAGCTTCGAAAAAACTACTAGTTTGCTGAAATCTCAGCAAACATTTTTTCACCAAATCTTGATGATACTTGGTGGTAATGATCAGTTCACTAATCCCACTTGGCTGCCGAACTTTCACTCTTCTAGGTTCAAGCGTTCGTTTCCAGTAACACTTTGAATTTTTAGGTTTCACTCTGTTTTCTCCAACATAGATAGCTGTGTTTGAAACGCTAAATCAAACACGGTTTGTGCTAGCTCCTTGAAACTTGAACAAATGAAGTAGTTCTAAGTTCTATCTCTATGGTTTGTTTCCTCTTGAAGTACCCCATGCAGAGACTGGCGAAGAACACTTTCGTTTGAAAGGGGTTGCCAAGCTTCCAAAAAACTACTAGTTTGCTGAAATCTCAGCAAACATTTTTTCACCAAATCTTGATGATACTTGGTGGTAATGATCAGTTCACTAAGCCCACTTGGCTGCCCAATTTTCACTCTTCTAGGTTCAAGCGTTCGTTTCCAGTAACACTTTGAATTTTTAGGTTTCACTCTGTTTTCTGCTATATAGATAGATGTTTTTGAAACTCTAAATCAAACACGGTTTGTGCTAGCTCCTTGAAACTTGACCAAATGAAGTAGTTCTAAGTTCTATCTCTATGGTTTGTTTCCTCCTGAAGTACCCCATGCAGAGACTGGCGAAAAACACTTTCGTTTTAAAGGGGTTGCCAAGCTTCCAAAAAACTACTAGTTTGCTGAAATCTCAGCATACATTTTTTCACCAAATCTTGATGATACTTGGTGGTAATTATCAGTTCACTAATCCCACTTGGCTGCCCAACTTTCACTCTTCTAGGTTCAAGCGTTCGTTTCCAGTAACACTTTGAATTTTTAGGTTTCACTCTGTTTTCTGCTATATAGATAGATGTTTTTGAAACTCTAAATCAAACACGGTTTGTGCTAGCTCCTTGAAACTTGACCAAATGAAGTAGTTCTAAGTTCTATCTCTATGGTTTGTTTCCTCCTGAAGTACCCCATGCAGAGACTGGCGAAAAACACTTTCGTTTTAAAGGGGTTGCCAAGCTTCCAAAAAACTACTAGTTTGCTGAAATCTCAGCAAACATTTTTTCACCAAATCTTGATGATACTTGGTGGTAATGATCAGTTCACTAATCCCACTTGGCTGCCCAACTTTCACTCTTCTAGGTTCAAGCGTTCGTTTCCAGTAACAGTTTGAATTTTTAGGTTTCACTCTGTTTTCTGCTATATAGATAGATGTGTTTGAAACTCTAAATCAAACACGGTTTGTGCTAGCTCCGTGAAACTTGACAAAATGAAGTAGTCCTAAGTTCTATCTCTATGGTTTGTTTCCTCTTGAAGTACCCCATGCAGAGACTGGCGAAGAACACTTTCGTTTGAAAGGGGTTGCCAAGCTTCCAGAAAACTACTCGTTTGCTGAAATCTCAGCAAACATTTTTTCACCAAATCTTGATGATAGTTGGTGGTAAAGAAGAGTTCACTAAGGCCACTTGGCTGCCCTATTTTCACTCTTCTAGGTTCAAGCGTTCGTTTCCAGTAACACTTTGAAATTTTAGGTTTCACTCTGTTTTCTGCTATATAGATAGATGTGTTTGAAACTCTAAATCAAACACGGCTTGTGCTAGCTCCTTGAAACTTGACCAAATGAAGTAGTTCTAAGTTCTATCTCTATGATTTGTTTCCTCCTGAAGTACCCCATGCAGAGACTGGCGAAAAACACTTTCGTTTTAAAGGGGTTGCCAAGCTTCCAAAAAACTACTAGTTTGCTGAAATCTCAGCAAACATTTTTTCACCAAATCTTGATGATACTTGGTGGTAATGATCAGTTCACTAATCCCACTTGGCTGCCCAACTTTCACTCTTCTAGGTTCAAGCGTTCGTTTCCAGTAACACTTTGAATTTTTAGGTTTCACTCTGTTTTCTGCTATATAGATAGATGTTTTTGAAACTCTAAATCAAACACGGTTTGTGCTAGCTCCTTGAAACTTGACCAAATGAAGTAGTTCTAAGTTCTATCTCTATGGTTTGTTTCCGCCTGAAGTACCCCATGCAGAGACTGGCGAAAAACACTTTCGTTTGAAAGGGGTTGCCAAGCTTCCAAAAAACTACTAGTTTGCTGAAATCTCAGCAAACATTTTTTCACCAAATCTTGATGATACTTGGTGGTAATGATCAGTTCACTAATCCCACTTGGCTGCCCAACTTTCACTCTTCTAGGTTCAAGCGTTCGTTTCCAGTAACAGTTTGAATTTTTAGGTTTCACTCTGTTTTCTGCTATATAGATAGATGTGTTTGAAACTCTAAATCAAACACGGTTTGTGCTAGCTCCGTGAAACTTGACAAAATGAAGTAGTTCTAAGTTCTATCTCTATGGTTTTTTTCCTCTTGAAGTACCCCATGCAGAGACTGGCGAAGAACACTTTCGTTTGAAAGGGGTTGCCAAGCTTACAAAAAACTACTAGTTTGCTGAAATCTCAGCAACCATTTTTTCACCAAATCTTGATGATACTTGGTGGTAATGATCAGTTCACTAAGCCCACTTGGCTGCCCAATTTTCACTCTTCTAGGTTCAAGCGTTCGTTTCCAATAACACTTTGAATTTTTAGGTTTCACTCTGTTTTCTGCTATATAGATAGATGTGTTTGAAACTCTAAATCAAACACGGTTTGTGCTAGCTCCTTGAAACTTGACCAAATGAAGTAGTTCTAAGTTCTATCTCTATGGTTTGTTTCCTCTTGAAGTACCCCATGCAGAGACTGGCGAAAAACACTTTCGTTTTAAAGGGGTTGCCAAGCTTCCAAAAAACTACTAGTTTGCTGAAAACTCAGCAAACATTTTTTCACCAAATCTTGATGATACTTGGTGGTAATGATCAGTTCACTAATTCCACTTGGCTGCCCAACTTTCACTCTTCTAGGTTCAAGCGTTCGTTTCCAGTAACAGTTTGAATTTTTAGGTTTCACTCTGTTTTCTGCTATATAGATAGATGTGTTTGAAACTCTAAATCAAACACGGTTTGTGCTAGCTCCGTGAAACTTGACAAAATGAAGTAGTTCTAAGTTCTATCTCTATGGTTTGTTTCCTCTTGAAGTACCCCATGCAGAGACTGGCGAAGAACACTTTCGTTTGAAAGGGGTTGCCAAGCTTCCAAAAAACTACTCGTTTGCTGAAATCTCAGCAAACAATTTTTCACCAAATCTTGATGATACTTGGTGGTAATGATCAGTTCACTAAGCCCACTTGGCTGCCCAATTTTCACTCTTCTAGGTTCAAGCGTTCGTTTCCAGTAACACTTTGAATTTTTAGGTTTCACTCTGTTTTCTGCTATATAGATAGATGTGTTTGATACTCTATATCAAACACGGTTTGTGCTAGCTCCTTGAAACTTGACAAAATGAAGTAGTTCTAAGTTCTATCTCTATGGTTTGTTTCCTCTTGAAGTACCCCATGCAGAAACTGGCGAAAAACACTTTCATTTGAAAGGGGTTGCCATGCTTCCAAAAAACTACTAGTTTGCTGAAATCTCAGCAAGCATTTTTTTACCAAATCTTGATGATACTTGGTGGTAATGATCAGTTCACTAATCCCACTTGGCTGCCCAACTTTCACTCGTCTAGGTTCAAGCGTTCGTTTCCAGTAACACTTTGAATTTTTAGGTTTCACTCTGTTTTCTGCTATATAGATAGATGTGTTTGAAACTCTAAATCAAACACGGTTTGTGCTAGCTCCTTGAACCTTGACCAAATGAAGTAGTTCTAAGTTCTATCTCTATGGTTTGTTTCCTCTTGAAGTACCCCATGCAGAGACTGGCGAAAAACACTTTCGTTTGAAAGGGGTTGCCAAGCTTCCAAAAAACTACTAGTTTGCTGAAATCTCAGCAAACATTTTTTCACCAAAACTTGATGATACTTGGTGGTAATGATCAGTTCACTAAGCCCACTTGGCTGCCCAATTTTTACTCTTCTAGGTTCAAGCGTTCGTTTCCAGTAACACTTTGAAATTTTAGGTTTCACTCTGTTTTCTGCTATATAGATAGATGTCTTTGAAACTCTAAATCAAACACGGTTTGTGCTAGCTCCTTGAAACTTGACAAAATGAAGTAGTTGTTAGTTCTATCTCTATGGTTTTTTTCCTCTTGAAGTACCCCATGCAGAGACTGGCGAAAAAAACTTTCGTTTGAAAGGGGTTGCCAAGCTTCGAAAAAACTACTAGTTTGCTGAAATCTCAGCAAACATTTTTTCACCAAATCTTGATGATACTTGGTGGTAATGATCAGTTCACTAATCCCACTTGGCTGCCCAAATTTTATTCTTCTAGGTTGAAGCTTCCTTTTCCAGTGACTGTTTGAATTTTTAGGTTTCACTCTGTTTTCTCCAACATAGATAGCTGTGTTTGGAATTCTAAATCAAACACGGTTTGTGCTAGCTCCTTGAAACTTGACCAAATGAAGTAGTTCTAAGTTCTATCTCTATGGTTTGTTTCCTCTTCAAGTACCCCGTGCAGAAACTGGCGAAAAACACTTTCGTTTGAAAGGGGTTGCCATGCTTCCAAAAAACTACTAGTTTGCTGAAATCTCAGCAAACATTTTTTCACCAAATCTTGATGATACTTGGTGGTAATGATCAGTTCACTAATCCCAATTGGCTGCCCAACTTTCACTCTTCTAGGTTCAAGCGTTCGTTTCCAGTAACAGTTTGAATTTTTAGGTTTCACTCTGTTTTCTAGTATATAGATACATGTGTTTGAAACTCTAAATCAAACACGGTTTGTGCTAGCTCCCTGAAACTTGACAAAATGAAGTAGTTCTAAGTTCTATCTCTATGGTTTGTTTCCTCTTGAAGTACCCCATGCAGAGACTGGCAAAGAACACTTTCGTTTGAAAGGGGTTGCCAAGCTTCCAAAAAACTACTAGTTTGCTGAAATCTCAGCAACCATTTTTTCACCAAATCTTGATGATACTTGGTGGTAATGATCAGTTCACTAAGCCCACTTGGCTGCCCAATTTTCACTCTTCTAGGTTCAAGCGTTCGTTTCCAGTAACACTTTGAATTTTTAGGTTTCACTCTGTTTTCTGCTATATAGATAGATGTGTTTGAAACTCTAAATCAAACACGGTTTGTGCTAGCTCCTTGAAACTTGACAAAATGAAGTAGTTCTAAGTTCTATCTCTATGGTTTGTTTCCTCTTGAAGTACCCCATGCAGAGACTGGCGAAAAACACTTTCGTTTGAAAGGGGTTGAAAAGCTTCCAAAAAACTACTCGTTTGCTGAAATCTCAGCAACCATTTTTTCACCAAATCTTGATGATACTTGGTGGTAATGATCAGTTCACTAATCCCACTTGGCTGCCCAACTTTCACTCTTCTAGGTTCAAGCGTTCGTTTCCAGTAACAGTTTGAATTTTTAGGTTTCACTCTGTTTTCTGCTATATAGATAGATGTGTTTGAAACTCTAAATCAAACACGGTTTGTGCTAGCTCCCTGAAACTTGACAAAATGAAGTAGTTGTAAGTTCTATCTCTATGGTTTGTTTCCTCTTGAAGTACCCCATGCAGAAACTGGCGAAAAACACTTTCGTTTGAAAGGGGTTGCCATGCTTCCAAGAAACTACTAGTTTGCTGAAATCTCAGCAAATATTTTTTCACCAAATCTTGATGATACTTGGTGGTAATGATCAGTTCACTAATCCCACTTGGCTGCCCAACTTTCACTCTACTAGGTTCAAGCGTTCGTTTCCAGTAACAGTTTGAATTTTTAGGTTTCACTCTGTTTTCTGCTATATAGATAGATGTGTTTGAAACTCTAAATCAAACACGGTTTGTGCTAGCTCCGTGAAACTTGACAAAATGAAGTAGTTCTAAGTTCTATCTCTATGGTTTGTTTCCTCTTGAAGTACCCCATGCAGAGACTGGTGAAGAACACTTTCGTTTGAAAGGGGTTGCCAAGCTTCCAAAAAACTACTCGTTTGCTGAAATCTCAGCAACCATTTTTTCACCAAATCTTGATGGTACTTGGTGGTAATGATCAGTTCACTAAGCCCACTTGGCTGCCCTATTTTCACTCTTCTAGGTTCAAGCGTTCGTTTCCAGTAACAGTTTGAATTTTTATGTTTCACTCTGTTTTCTGCTATATAGATAGATGTGTTTGAAACTCTAAATCAAACACGGTTTGTGCTAGCTCCTTGAAACTTGACAAAATGAAGTAGTTCTAAGTTCTATCTCTATGGTTTGTTTCCTCTTGAAGTACCCCATGCAGAAACTGGCGAAAAACACTTTCGTTTGAAAGGGGTTGCCAAGCTTCCAAAAAACTACTCGATTGCTGAAATCTCATCAAACATTTTTTCACCAAATCTTGATGATACTTGGTGGTAATGATCAGTTCACTAATCCCACTTGGCTGCCCAACTTTCACTCTTCTCGGTTCAAGCGTTCGTTTCCAGTAACAGTTTGAATTTTTAGGTTTCACTCTGTTTTCTGCTATATAGATAGATGTGTTTGAAACTCTAAATCAAACACGGTTTGTGCTAGCTCCCTGAAACTTGACAAAATGAAGTAGTTCTAAGTTCTATCTCTATGGTTTGTTTCCTCTTGAAGTACCCCATGCAGAGACTGGCAAAGAACACTTTCGTTTGAAAGGGGTTGCCAAGCTTCCATAAAACTACTAGTTTGCTGAAATCTCAGCAACCATTTTTTCACCAAATCTTGATGATACTTGGTGGTAATGATCAGTTCACTAAGCCCACTTGGCTGCCCAATTTTCACTCTTCTAGGTTCAAGCGTTCGTTTCCAATAACACTTTGAATTTTTAGGTTTCACTCTGTTTTCTGCTATATAGATAGATGTGTTTGAAACTCTAAATCAAACACGGTTTGTGCTAGCTCCTTGAAACTTGACAAAATGAAGAAGTTCTAAGTTCTATCTCTATGGTTTGTTTCCTCTTGAAGTACCCCATGCAGAAACTGGCGAAAAACACTTTCGTTTGAAAGGGGTTGCCAAGCTTCCAAAAAACTACTGGATTGCTGAAATCTCATCAAACATTTTTTCACCAAATCTTGATGATACTTGGTGGTAATGATCAGTTCACTAATCCCACTTGGCTGCCCAACTTTCACTCTTCTCGGTTCAAGCGTTCGTTTCCAGTAACAGTTTGAATTTTTAGGTTTCACTCTGTTTTCTGCTATATAGATAGATGTGTTTGAAACTCTAAATCAAACACGGTTTGTGCTAGCTCCGTGAAACTTGACAAAATGAAGTAGTTCTAAGTTCTATCTCTATGGTTTGTTTCCTCTTGAAGTACCCCATGCAGAGACTGGCGAAGAACACTTTCGTTTGAAAGGGGTTGCCAAGCTTCCAAAAAACTACTCGTTTGCTGAAATCTCAGCAAACATTTTTTCACCAAATCTTGATGATACTTGGTGGTAATGATCAGTTCACTAAGCCCACTTGGCTGCCGAACTTTCACTCTTCTAGGTTCAAGCGTTCGTTTCCAGTAACACTTTGAATTTTTAGGTTTCACTCTGTTTTCTGCTATATAGATAGATGTGTTTGATACTCTATATCAAACACGGTTTGTGCTAGCTCCTTGAAACTTGACAAAATGAAGTAGTTCTAAGTTCTATCTCTATGGTTTGTTTCCTCTTGAAGTACCCCATGCAGAAACTGGCGAAAAACACTTTCATTTGAAAGGGGTTGCCATGCTTCCAAAAAACTACTAGTTTGCTGAAATCTCAGCAAGCATTTTTTTACCAAATCTTGATGATACTTGGTGGTAATGATCAGTTCATTAATCCCACTTTCCTGCCCAACTTTCACTCGTCTAGGTTCAAGCGTTCGTTTCCAGTAACACTTTGAATTTTTAGGTTTCACTCTGTTTTCTGCTATATAGATAGATGTGTTTGAAACTCTAAATCAAACACGGTTTGTGCTAGCTCCTTGAACCTTGACCAAATGAAGTAGTTCTAAGTTCTATCTCTATGGTTTGTTTCCTCTTGAAGTACCCCATGCAGAGACTGGCGAAAAACACTTTCGTTTGAAAGGGGTTGCCAAGCTTCCAAAAAACTACTAGTTTGCTGAAATCTCAGCAAACATTTTTTCACCAAAACTTGATGATACTTGGTGGTAATGATCAGTTCACTAAGCAAACTTGGCTGCCCAATTTTTACTCTTCTAGGTTCAAGCGTTCGTTTCCAGTAACACTTTGAAATTTTAGGTTTCACTCTGTTTTCTGCTATATAGATAGATGTCTTTGAAACTCTAAATCAAACACGGTTTTTGCTAGCTCCTTGAAACTTGACAAAATGAAGTAGTTGTTAGTTCTATCTTTATGGTTTTTTTCCTCTTGAAGTACCCCATGCAGAGACTGGCGAAAAAAACTTTCGTTTGAAAGGGGTTGCCAAGCTTCGAAAAAACTACTAGTTTGCTGAAATCTCAGCAAACATTTTTTCACCAAATCTTGATGATACTTGGTGGTAATGATCAGTTCACTAATCCCACTTGGCTGCCCAAATTTTATTCTTCTAGGTTGAAGCTTTCGTTTCCAGTGACTGTTTGAATTTTTAGGTTTCACTCTGTTTTCTCCAACATAGATAGCTGTGTTTGGAATTCTAAATCAAACACGGTTTGTGCTAGCTCCTTGAAACTTGACCAAATGAAGTAGTTCTAAGTTCTATCTCTATGGTTTGTTTCCTCTTGAAGTACCCCGTGCAGAAACTGGCGAAAAACACTTTCGTTTGAAAGGGGTTGCCATGCTTCCAAAAAACTACTAGTTTGCTGAAATCTCAGCAAACATTTTTTCACCAAATCTTGATGATACTTGGTGGTAATGATCAGTTCACTAATCCCAATTGGCTGCCCAACTTTCACTCTTCTAGGTTCAAGCGTTCGTTTCCAGTAACAGTTTGAATTTTTAGGTTTCACTCTGTTTTCTAGTATATAGATACATGTGTTTGAAACTCTAAATCAAACACGGTTTGTGCTAGCTCCCTGAAACTTGACAAAATGAAGTAGTTCTAAGTTCTATCTCTATGGTTTGTTTCCTCTTGAAGTACCCCATGCAGAGACTGGCAAAGAACACTTTCGTTTGAAAGGGGTTGCCAAGCTTCCAAAAAACTACTAGTTTGCTGAAATCTCAGCAACCATTTTTTCACCAAATCTTGATGATACTTGGTGGTAATGATCAGTTCACTAAGCCCACTTGGCTGCCCAATTTTCACTCTTCTAGGTTCAAGCGTTCGTTTCCAGTAACACTTTGAATTTTTAGGTTTCACTCTGTTTTCTGCTATATAGATAGATGTGTTTGAAACTCTAAATCAAACACGGTTTGTGCTAGCTCCTTGAAACTTGACAAAATGAAGTAGTTCTAAGTTCTATCTCTATGGTTTTTTTCCTCTTGAAGTACCCCATGCAGAGACTGGCGAAGAACACTTTCGTTTGAAAGGGGTTGCCAAGCTTACAAAAAACTACTAGTTTGCTGAAATCTCAGCAACAATTTTTTCAACAAATCTTGATGATACTTGGTGGTAATGATCAGTTCACTAAGCCCACTTGGCTGCCCAATTTTCACTCTTCTAGGTTCAAGCGTTCGTTTCCAGTAACACTTTGAATTTTTAGGTTTCACTCTGTTTTCTGCTATATAGATAGATGTGTTTGAAACTCTAAATCAAACACGGTTTGTGCTAGCTCCTTGAACCTTGACCAAATGAAGTAGTTCTAAGTTCTATCTCTATGGTTTGTTTCCTCTTGAAGTACCCCATGCAGAGACTGGCGAAAAACACTTTCGTTTGAAAGGGGTTGCCAAGCTTCCAAAAAACTACTAGTTTGCTGAAATCTCAGCAAACATTTTTTCACCAAAACTTGATGATACTTGGTGGTAATGATCAGTTCACTAAGCAAACTTGGCTGCCCAATTTTTACTCTTCTAGGTTCAAGCGTTCGTTTCCAGTAACACTTTGAAATTTTAGGTTTCACTCTGTTTTCTGCTATATAGATAGATGTCTTTGAAACTCTAAATCAAACACGGTTTTTGCTAGCTCCTTGAAACTTGACAAAATGAAGTAGTTGTTAGTTCTATCTTTATGGTTTTTTTCCTCTTGAAGTACCCCATGCAGAGACTGGTGAAAAAAACTTTCGTTTGAAAGGGGTTGCCAAGCTTCGAAAAACTACTAGTTTGCTGAAATCTCAGCAAACATTTTTTCACCAAATCTTGATGATACTTGGTGGTAATGATCAGTTCACTAATCCCACTTGGCTGCCCAAATTTTATTCTTCTAGGTTGAAGCTTTCGTTTCCAGTGACTGTTTGAATTTTTAGGTTTCACTCTGTTTTCTCCAACATAGATAGCTGTGTTTGGAATTCTAAATCAAACACGGTTTGTGCTAGCTCCTTGAAACTTGACCAAATGAAGTAGTTCTAAGTTCTATCTCTATGGTTTGTTTCCTCTTGAAGTACCCCGTGCAGAAACTGGCGAAAAACACTTTCGTTTGAAAGGGGTTGCCATGCTTCCAAAAAACTACTAGTTTGCTGAAATCTCAGCAAACATTTTTTCACCAAATCTTGATGATACTTGGTGGTAATGATCAGTTCACTAATCCCAATTGGCTGCCCAACTTTCACTCTTCTAGGTTCAAGCGTTCGTTTCCAGTAACAGTTTGAATTTTTAGGTTTCACTCTGTTTTCTAGTATATAGATACATGTGTTTGAAACTCTAAATCAAACACGGTTTGTGCTAGCTCCCTGAAACTTGACAAAATGAAGTAGTTCTAAGTTCTATCTCTATGGTTTGTTTCCTCTTGAAGTACCCCATGCAGAGACTGGCAAAGAACACTTTCGTTTGAAAGGGGTTGCCAAGCTTCCAAAAAACTACTAGTTTGCTGAAATCTCAGCAACCATTTTTTCACCAAATCTTGATGATACTTGGTGGTAATGATCAGTTCACTAAGCCCACTTGGCTGCCCAATTTTCACTCTTCTAGGTTCAAGCGTTCGTTTCCAGTAACACTTTGAATTTTTAGGTTTCACTCTGTTTTCTGCTATATAGATAGATGTGTTTGAAACTCTAAATCAAACACGGTTTGTGCTAGCTCCTTGAAACTTGACAAAATGAAGTAGTTCTAAGTTCTATCTCTATGGTTTTTTTCCTCTTGAAGTACCCCATGCAGAGACTGGCGAAGAACACTTTCGTTTGAAAGGGGTTGCCAAGCTTACAAAAAACTACTAGTTTGCTGAAATCTCAGCAACAATTTTTTCAACAAATCTTGATGATACTTGGTGGTAATGATCAGTTCACTAAGCCCACTTGGCTGCCCAATTTTCACTCTTCTAGGTTCAAGCGTTCGTTTCCAATAACACTTTGAATTTTTAGGTTTCACTCTGTTTTCTGCTATATAGATAGATGTGTTTGAAACTCTAAATCAAACACGGTTTGTGCTAGCTCCTTGAAACTTGACCAAATGAAGTAGTTCTAAGTTCTATCTCTATGGTTTGTTTCCTCTTGAAGTACCCCATGCAGAGACTGGCGAAAAACACTTTCGTTTTAAAGGGGTTGCCAAGCTTCCAAAAAACTACTAGTTTGCTGAAAACTCAGCAAACATTTTTTCACCAAATCTTGATGATACTTGGTGGTAATGATCAGTTCACTAATCCCACTTGGCTGCCCAACTTTCACTCTTCTAGGTTCAAGCGTTCGTTTCCAGTAACAGTTTGAATTTTTAGGTTTCACTCTGTTTTCTGCTATATAGATAGATGTGTTTGAAACTCTAAATCAAACACGGTTTGTGCTAGCTCCCTGAAACTTGACAAAATGAAGTAGTTGTAAGTTCTATCTCTATGGTTTGTTTCCTCTTGAAGTACCCCATGCAGAAACTGGCGAAAAACACTTTCGTTTGAAAGGGGTTGCCATGCTTCCAAAAAACTACTAGTTTGCTGAAATCTCAGCAAACATTTTTTCACCAAATCTTGATGATACTTGGTGGTAATGATCAGTTCACTAATCCCACTTGGCTGCCCAACTTTGACTCTACTAGGTTCAAGCGTTCGTTTCCAGTAACAGTTTGAATTTTTAGGTTTCACTCTGTTTTCTGCTATATAGATAGATGTGTTTGAAACTCTAAATCAAACACGGTTTGTGCTAGCTCCGTGAAACTTGACAAAATGAAGTAGTTCTAAGTTCTATCTCTATGGTTTGTTTCCTCTTGAAGTACCCCATGCAGAGACTGGTGAAGAACACTTTCGTTTGAAAGGGGTTGCCAAGCTTCCAAAAAACTACTCGTTGGCTGAAATCTCAGCAACCATTTTTTCACCAAATCTTGATGGTACTTGGTGGTAATGATCAGTTCACTAAGCCCACTTGGCTGCCCTATTTTCACTCTTCTAGGTTCAAGCGTTCGTTTCCAGTAACAGTTTGAATTTTTATGTTTCACTCTGTTTTCTGCTATATAGATAGATGTGTTTGAAACTCTAAATCAAACACGGTTTGTGCTAGGTCCTTGACACTTGACAAAATGAAGTAGTTCTAAGTTCTATCTCTAAGGTTTGTTTCCTCTTGAAGTACCCCATGCAGAAACTGGCGAAAAACACTTTCGTTTGAAAGGGGTTGCCAAGCTTCCAAAAAACTACTCGATTGCTGAAATCTCATCAAACATTTTTTCACCAAATCTTGATGATACTTGGTGGTAATGATCAGTTCACTAATCCCACTTGGCTGCCCAACTTTCACTCTTCTCGGTTCAAGCGTTCGTTTCCAGTAACAGTTTGAATTTTTAGGTTTCACTCTGTTTTCTGCTATATAGATAGATGTGTTTGAAACTCTAAATCAAACACGGTTTGTGCTAGCTCCCTGAAACTTGACAAAATGAAGTAGTTCTAAGTTCTATCTCTATGGTTTGTTTCCTCTTGAAGTACCCCATGCAGAGACTGGCAAAGAACACTTTCGTTTGAAAGGGGTTGCCAAGCTTCCATAAAACTACTAGTTTGCTGAAATCTCAGCAACCATTTTTTCACCAAATCTTGATGATAATTGGTGGTAATGATCAGTTCACTAAGCCCACTTGGCTGCCCAATTTTCACTCTTCTAGGTTCAAGCGTTCGTTTCCAATAACACTTTGAATTTTTAGGTTTCACTCTGTTTTCTGCTATATAGATAGATGTGTTTGAAACTCTAAATCAAACACGGTTTGTGCTAGCTCCTTGAAACTTGACCAAATGAAGTAGTTCTAAGTTCTATCTCTATGGTTTGTTTCCTCTTGAAGTACCCCATGCAGAGACTGGCGAAAAACACTTTCGTTTTAAAGGGGTTGCCAAGCTTCCAAAAAACTACTAGTTTGCTGAAAACTCAGCAAACATTTTTTCACCAAATCTTGATGATACTTGGTGGTAATGATCAGTTCACTAATTCCACTTGGCTGCCCAACTTTCACTCTTCTAGGTTCAAGCGTTCGTTTCCAGTAACAGTTTGAATTTTTAGGTTTCACTCTGTTTTCTGCTATATAGATAGATGTGTTTGAAACTCTAAATCAAACACGGTTTGTGCTAGCTCCGTGAAACTTGACAAAATGAAGTAGTTCTAAGTTCTATCTCTATGGTTTGTTTCCTCTTGAAGTACCCCATGCAGAGACTGGCGAAGAACACTTTCGTTGAAAGGGGTTGCCAAGCTTCCAAAAAACTACTCGTTTGCTGAAATCTCAGCAAATACTTTTTCACCAAATCTTGATGATACTTGGTGGTAATGATCAGTTCACTAAGCCCACTTGGCTGCCCAATTTTCACTCTTCTAGGTTCAAGCGTTCGTTTCCAGTAACACTTTGAATTTTTAGGTTTCACTCTGTTTTCTGCTATATAGATAGATGTGTTTGATACTCTATATCAAACACGGTTTGTGCTAGCTCCTTGAAACTTGACAAAATGAAGTAGTTCTAAGTTCTATCTCTATGGTTTGTTTCCTCTTGAAGTACCCCATGCAGAAACTGGCGAAAAACACTTTCATTTGAAAGGGGTTGCCATGCTTCCAAAAAACTACTAGTTTGCTGAAATCTCAGCAGGCATTTTTTTACCAAATCTTGATGATACTTGGTGGTAATGATCAGTTCACTAATCCCACTTGGCTGCCCAACTTTCACTCGTCTAGGTTCAAGCGTTCGTTTCCAGTAACACTTTGAATTTTTAGGTTTCACTCTGTTTTCTGCTATATAGATAGATGTGTTTGAAACTCTAAATCAAACACGGTTTGTGCTAGCTCCTTGAACTTTGACCAAATGAAGTAGTTGTTAGTTCTATCTCTATGGTTTTTTTCCTCTTGAAGTACCCCATGCAGAGACTGGCGAAAAACACTTTCGTTTGAAAGGGGTTGCCAAGCTTCCAAAAAACTACTAGTTTGCTGAAATCTCAGCAAACATTTTTTCACCAAAACTTGATGATACTTGGTGGTAATGATCAGTTCACTAAGCCCACTTGGCTGCCCAATTTTTACTCTTCTAGGTTCAAGCGTTCGTTTCCAGTAACACTTTGAAATTTTAGGTTTCACTCTGTTTTCTGCTATATAGATAGATGTCTTTGAAACTCTAAATCAAACACGGTTTGTGCTAGCTCCTTGAAACTGACAAAATGAAGTAGTTGTTAGTTCTATCTCCATGGTTTTTTTCCTCTTGAAGTACCCCATGCAGAGACTGGCGAAAAACACTTTCGTTTGAAAGGGGTTGCCAAGCTTCGAAAAAACTACTAGTTTGCTGAAATCTCAGCAAACATTTTTTCACCAAATCTTGATGATACTTGGTGGTAATGATCAGTTCACTAATCCCACTTGGCTGCCCAAATTTTATTCTTCTAGGTTGAAGCTTTCGTTTCCAGTGACTGTTTGAATTTTTAGGTTTCACTCTGTTTTCTCCAACATAGATAGCTGTGTTTGGAATTCTAAATCAAACACGGTTTGTGCTAGCTCCTTGAAACTTGACCAAATGAAGTAGTTCTAAGTTTTATCTCTATGGTTTGTTTCCTCTTGAAGTACCCCGTGCAGAAACTGGCGAAAAACACTTTCGTTTGAAAGGGGTTGCCATGCTTCCAAAAAACTACTAGTTTGCTGAAATCTCAGCAAACATTTTTTCACCAAATCTTGATGATACTTGGTGGTAATGATCAGTTCACTAATCCCAATTGGCTGCCCAACTTTCACTCTTCTAGGTTCAAGCGTTCGTTTCCAGTAACAGTTTGAATTTTTAGGTTTCACTCTGTTTTCTAGTATATAGATACATGTGTTTGAAACTCTAAATCAAACACGGTTTGTGCTAGCTCCCTGAAACTTGACAAAATGAAGTAGTTCTAAGTTCTATCTCTATGGTTTGTTTCCTCTTGAAGTACCCCATGCAGAGACTGGCAAAGAACACTTTCGTTTGAAAGGGGTTGCCAAGCTTCCAAAAAACTACTAGTTTGCTGAAATCTCAGCAACCATTTTTTCACCAAATCTTGATGATACTTGGTGGTAATGATCAGTTCACTAAGCCCACTTGGCTGCCCAATTTTCACTCTTCTAGCTTCAAGCGTTCGTTTCCAGTAACACTTTGAATTTTTAGGTTTCACTCTGTTTTCTGCTATATAGATAGATGTGTTTGAAACTCTAAATCAAACACGGTTTGTGCTAGCTCCTTGAAACTTGACCAAATGAAGTAGTTCTAAGTTCTATCTCTATGGTTTGTTTCCTCTTGAAGTACCCCATGCAGAGACTGGCGAAAAACACTTTCGTTTGAAAGGGGTTGCCAAGCTTCCAAAAAACTACTAGTTTGCTGAAATCTCAGCAAACATTTTTTCACCAAAACTTGATGATACTTGGTGGTAATGATCAGTTCACTAAGCCCACTTGGCTGCCCAATTTTTACTCTTCTAGGTTCAAGCGTTCGTTTCCAGTAACACTTTGAAATTTTAGGTTTCACTCTGTTTTCTGCTATATAGATAGATGTCTTGAAACTCTAAATCAAACACGGTTTGTGCTAGCTCTTGAAACTTGACAAAATGAAGTAGTTGTTAGTTCTATCTCTATGGTTTTTTTCCTCTTGAAGTACCCCATGCAGAGACTGGCGAAAAACACTTTCGTTTGAAAGGGGTTGCCAAGCTTCGAAAAAACTACTAGTTTGCTGAAATCTCAGCAAACATTTTTTCACCAAATCTTGATGATACTTGGTGGTAATGATCAGTTCACTAATCCCACTTGGCTGCCCAAATTTTATTCTTCTAGGTTGAAGCTTTCGTTTCCAGTGACTGTTTGAATTTTTAGGTTTCACTCTGTTTTCTCCAACATAGATAGCTGTGTTTGGAATTCTAAATCAAACACGGTTTGTGCTAGCTCCTTGAAACTTGACCAAATGAAGTAGTTCTAAGTTCTATCTCTATGGTTTGTTTCCTCTTGAAGTACCCCGTGCAGAAACTGGCGAAAAACACTTTCGTTTGAAAGGGGTTGCCATGCTTCCAAAAAACTACTAGTTTGCTGAAATCTCAGCAAACATTTTTTCACCAAATCTTGATGATACTTGGTGGTAATGATCAGTTCACTAATCCCACTTGGCTGCCCAACTTTCACTCTTCTAGGTTCAAGCGTTCGTTTCCAGTAACACTTTGAATTTTTAGGTTTCACTCTGTTTTCTGCTATATAGATAGATGTGTTTGAAACTCTAAATCAAACACGGTTTGTGCTAGCTCCGTGAAACTTGACAAAATGACGTAGTTCTAAGTTCTATCTCTATGGTTTGTTTCCTCTTGAAGTACCCCATGCAGAGACAAGCGAAGAACACTTTCGTTTGAAAGGGGTTGCCAAGCTTCGAAAAAACTACTAGTTTGCTGAAATCTCAGCAAACATTTTTTCACCAAATCTTGATGATACTTGGTGGTAATGATCAGTTCACTAATCCCACTTGGCTGCCCAAATTTTATTCTTCTAGGTTGAAGCTTTCGTTTCCAGTGACTGTTTGAATTTTTAGGTTTCACTCTGTTTTCTCCAACATAGATAGCTGTGTTTGGTTTTCTAAATCAAACACGGTTTGTGCTAGCTCCTTGAAACTTGAACAAATGAAGTAGTTCTAAGTTCTATCTCTATGGTTTGTTTCCTCCTGAAGTACCCCATGCAGAGACTGGCGAAAAACACTTTCGTTTTAAAGGGGTTGCCAAGCTTCCAAAAAACTACAAGTTTGCTGAAATCTCAGCAACCATTTTTTCACCAAATCTTGATGATACTTGGTGGTAATGATCAGTTCACTAATCCCACTTGGCTGCCCAACTTTCACTCTTCAAGGTTCAAGCGTTCGTTTCCAGTAACAGTTTGAATTTTTAGGTTTCACTCTGTTTTCTGCTATATAGATAGATGTGTTTGAAACTCTAAATCAAACACGGTTTGTGCTAGCTCCGTGAAACTTGACAAAATGAAGTAGTTCTAAGTTCTATCTCTATGGTTTGTTTCCTCTTGAAGTACCCCATGCAGAGACTGGCGAAGAACACTTTCGTTTGAAAGGGGTTGCCAAGCTTCCAAAAAACTACTCGTTTGCTGAAATTTCAGCAAACATTTTTTCACCAAATCTTGATGATACTTGGTGGTAATGATCAGTTCACTAATCCACTTGACTGCCCAATTTTCACTCTTCTAGGTTCAAGCGTTCGTTTCCAGTAACACTTTGAATTTTTAGGTTTCACTCTGTTTTCTGCTATATAGATAGATGTGTTTGAAACTCTATATCAAACACGGTTTGTGCTAGCTCTTTGAAACTTGACAAAATGAAGTAGTTCTAAGTTCAATCTCTATGGTTTGTTTCCTCTTGAAGTACCCCATGCAGAAACTGGCGAAAAACACTTTCGTTTGAAAGGGGTTGCCAAGCTTCGAAAAAACTACTAGTTTGCTGAAATCTCAGCAAACATTTTTTCACCAAAACTTGATGATACTTGGTGGTAATGATCAGTTCACTAAGCCCACTTGGCTGCCCAATTTTTACTCTTCTAGGTTCAAGCGTTCATTTCCAGTAACACTTTGAAATTTTAGGTTTCACTCTGTTTTCTGCTATATAGATAGATGTGTTTGAAACTCTAAATCAAACACGGTTTGTGCTAGCTCCTTGAAACTTGACAAAATGAAGTAGTTGTTAGTTCTATCTCTATGGTTTTTTTCCTCTTGAAGTACCCCATGCAGAGACTGGCGAAAAACACTTTCGTTTGAAAGGGGTTGCCAAGCTTCGAAAAAACTACTAGTTTGCTGAAATCTCAGCAAACATTTTTTCACCAAATCTTGATGATACTTGGTGGTAATGATCAGTTCACTAATCCCACTTGGCTGCCCAAATTTTATTCTTCTAGGTTGAAGCTTTCGTTTCCAGTGACTGTTTGAATTTTTAGGTTTCACTCTGTTTTCTCCAACATAGATAGCTGTGTTTGGAATTCTAAATCAAACACGGTTTGTGCTAGCTCCTTGAAACTTGACCAAATGAAGTAGTTCTAAGTTCTATCTCTATGGTTTGTTTCCTCTTGAAGTACCCCATGCAGAAACTGGCGAAAAACACTTTCGTTTGAAAGGGGTTGCCATGCTTCCAAAAAACTACTAGTTTGCTGAAATCTCAGCAAACATTTTTTCACCAAATCTTGATGATACTTGGTGGTAATGATCAGTTCACTAATCCCACTTGGCTGCCCAACTTTCACTCTTCTAGGTTCAAGCGTTCGTTTCCAGTAACAGTTTGAATTTTTAGGTTTCACTCTGTTTTCTACTATATAGATAGATGTGTTTGAAACTCTAAATCAAACACGGTTTGTGCTAGCTCCGTGAAACTTGACAAAATGAAGTAGTTCTAAGTTCTATCTCTATGGTTTGTTTCCTCTTGAAGTACCCCATGCAGAGACTGGCAAAGAACACTTTCGTTTGAAAGGGGTTGCCAAGCTTCCAAAAAACTACTAGTTTGCTGAAATCTCAGCAACCATTTTTTCACCAAATCTTGATGATACTTGGTGGTAATGATCAGTTCACTAAGCCCACTTGGCTGCCCAATTTTCACTCTTCTAGGTTCAAGCGTTCGTTTCCAGTAACACTTTGAATTTTTAGGTTTCACTCTGTTTTCTGCTATATAGATAGATGTGTTTGAAACTCTAAATCAAACACGGTTTGTGCTAGCTCCTTGAAACTTGACCAAATGAAGTAGTTCTTAGTTCTATATCTATGTTTTGTTTCCTCTTGAAGTACCCCATGCAGAGACTGGCGAAAAACACTTTCGTTTGAAACGGGTTGCCAAGCTTCCAAAAAACTACTAGTTTGCTGAAATCTCAGCAAACATTTTTTCACAAAATCTTCATGATACTTCGTGGTAATGATCAGTTCACTAATCCCACTTGGCTGCCCAACTTTCAATCTTCTAGGTTCAAGCGTTCGTTTCCAGTAACACTTTGAAATTTTAGGTTTCACTCTGTTTTCTGCTATATAGATAGATGTGTTTGAAACTCTATATCAAACACGGTTTGTGCTAGCTCTTTGAAACTTGACAAAATGAAGTAGTTCTAAGTTCTATCTCTATGGTTTGTTTCCTCTTGAAGTACCCCATGCAGAAACTGGCGAAAAACACTTTCGTTTGAAAGGGGTTGCCATGCTTCCAAAAAACTACTAGTTTGCTGAAATCTCAGCAAACATTTTTTCACCAAATCTTGATGATACTTGGTGGTAATGATCAGTTCACTAATCCCACTTGGCTGCCCAACTTTCACTCTTCTAGGTTCAAGCGTTCGTTTCCAATAACACTTTGAATTTTTAGGTTTCACTCTGTTTTCTGCTATATAGATAGATGTGTTTGAAACTCTAAATCAAACACGGTTTGTGCTAGCTCCTTGAAACTTGACCAAATGAAGTAGTTCTAAGTTCTATCTCTATGGTTTGTTTCATCTTGAAGTACCCCATGCAGAGACTGGCGAAAAACACTTTCGTTTGAAAGGGGTTGCCAAGCTTCCAAAAAACTACTAGTTTGCTGAAATCTCAACAAACATTTTTTCACCAAAACTTGATGATACTTGGTGGTAATGATCAGTTCACTAAGCCCATTTGGCTGCCCAATTTTCACTCTTCTAGGTTCAAGCGTTCCTTTCCAGTAACACTTTGAAATTTTAGGTTTCACTCTGTTTTCTGCTATATAGATAGATGTGTTTGAAACTCTAAATCAAACACGGTTTGTGCTAGCTCCTTGAAACTTGACAAAATGAAGTAGTTGTTAGTTCTATCTCTATGGTTTTTTTCCTCTTGAAGTACCCCATGCAGAGACTGGCGAAAAACACTTTCGTTTGAAAGGGGTTGCCAAGCTTCGAAAAAACTACTAGTTTGCTGAAACCTCAGCAAACATTTTTTCAACAAATCTTGATGATACTTGGTGGTAATGATCAGTTCACTAATCCCACTTGGCTGCCCAAATTTTATTCTTCTAGGTTGAAGCTTTCGTTTCCAGTGACTGTTTGAATTTTTAGGTTTCACTCTGTTTTCTCCAACATAGATAGCTGTGTTTGGAATTCTAAATCAAACACGGTTTGTGCTAGCTCCTTGAAACTTGACCAAATGAAGTAGTTCTAAGTTCTATCTCTATGGTTTGTTTCCTCTTGAAATACCCCATGCAGAGACTGGCGAAAAACACTTTCGTTTGAAACGGGTTGCCAAGCTTCCAAAAAACTACTAGTTTGCTGAAATCTCAGCAAACATTTTTTCACCAAATCTTGATGATACTTGGTGGTAATGATCAGTTCACTAATCCCACTTGGCTGCCCAACTTTCACTCTTCTAGGTTCAAGCGTTCGTTTCCAGTAACAGTTTGAATTTTTAGGTTTCACTCTGTTTTCTGCTATATAGATAGATGTGTTTGAAACTCTAAATCAAACACGGTTTGTGCTAGCTCCGTGAAACTTGACAAAATGAAGTAGTTCTAAGTTGTATCTCTATGGTTTGTTTCCTCTTGAAGTACCCCATGCAGAGACTGGCGAAGAACACTTTCGTTTGAAAGGGGTTGCCAAGCTTCCAAAAAACTACTAGTTTGCTGAAATCTCAGCAAACATTTTTTCACCAAAACTTGATGATACTTGGTGGTAATGATCAGTTCACTAAGCCCACTTGGCTGCCCAGTTTTTATTCTTCTAGGTTCAAGCGTTCCTTTCCAGTAACACTTTGAAATTTTAGGTTTCACTCTGTTTTCTGCTATATAGATAGATGTGTTTGAAACTCTAAATCAAACACGGTTTGTGCTAGCTCCTTGAAACTTGACAAAATGAAGTAGTTGTTAGTTCTATCTCTATGGTTTTTTTCCTCTTGAAGTACCTCATGCAGAGACTGGCGAAAAACACTTTCGTTTGAAAGGGGTTGCCAAGCTTCGAAAAAACTACTAGTTTGCTGAAACCTCAGCAAACATTTTTTCAACAAATCTTGATGATACTTGGTGGTAATGATCAGTTCACTAATCCCACTTGGCTGCCCAAATTTTATTCTTCTAGGTTGAAGCTTTCGTTTCCAGTGACTGTTTGAATTTTTAGGTTTCACTCTGTTTTCTCCAACATAGATAGCTGTGTTTGGAATTCTAAATCAAACACGGTTTGTGCTAGCTCCTTGAAACTTGACCAAATGAAGTAGTTCTAAGTTCTATCTCTATGGTTTGTTTCCTCTTGAAATACCCCATGCAGAGACTGGCGAAAAACACTTTCGTTTGAAACGGGTTGCCAAGCTTCCAAAAAACTACTAGTTTGCTGAAATCTCAGCAAACATTTTTTCACCAAATCTTGATGATACTTGGTGGTAATGATCAGTTCACTAATCCCACTTGGCTGCCCAACTTTCACTCTTCTAGGTTCAAGCGTTCGTTTCCAGTAACAGTTTGAATTTTTAGGTTTCACTCTGTTTTCTGCTATATAGATAGATGTGTTTGAAACTCTAAATCAAACACGGTTTGTGCTAGCTCCGTGAAACTTGACAAAATGAAGTAGTTCTAAGTTGTATCTCTATGGTTTGTTTCCTCTTGAAGTACCCCATGCAGAGACTGGCGAAGAACACTTTCGTTTGAAAGGGGTTGCCAAGCTTCCAAAAAACTACTAGTTTGCTGAAATCTCAGCAACCATTTTTTCACCAAATCTTGAAGATACTTGGTGGTAATGATCAGTTCACTAAGCCCACTTGGCTGCCCAATTTTCACTCTTCTAGGTTCAAGCGTTCGTTTCCAGTAACACTTTGAATTTTTAGGTTTCACTCTGTTTTCTGCTATATAGATAGATGTGTTTGAAACTCTAAATCAAACACGGTTTGTGCTAGCTCCTTGAAACTTGACCAAATGAAGTAGTTCTAAGTTCTATCTCTATGGTTTGTTTCCTCTTGAAGTACCCCATGCAGAGACTGGCGAAAAACACTTTCGTTTGAAACGGGTTGCCAAGCTTCCAAAAAACTACTAGTTTGCTGAAATCTCAGCAAACATTTTTTCACCAAATCTTGATGATACTTGGTGGTAATGATCAGTTCACTAATCCCACTTGGCTGCCCAACTTTCAATCTTCTAGGTTCAAGCGTTCGTTTCCAGTAACACTTTGAATTTTTAGGTTTCACTCTGTTTTCTGCTATATAGATAGATGTGTTTGAAACTCTAAATGAAACACGGTTTGTGCTAGCTCCGTGAAACTTGACAAAATGAAGTAGTTCTAAGTTCTATCTCTATGGTTTGTATCCTCTAGAAGTACCCCATGCAGAGACTGGCGAAGAACACTTTCGTTTGAAAGGGGTTGCCAAGCTTCCAAAGAACTACTCGTTTGCTGAAATCTCAGCAAACATTTTTTCACCAAATCTTGATGATACTTGGTGGTAATGATCAGTTCACTAATCCCACTTGGCTGTCCAACTTTCACTCTTCTAGGTTCAAGCGTTCGTTTCCAGTAACAGTTTGAATTTTTAGGTTTCACTCTATTTTCTGCTATATAGATAGATGTGTTTGAAACTCTAAATCAAACACGGTTTGTGCTAGCTCCTTGAAACTTGACCAAATGAAGTAGTTCTAAGTTCTATCTCTATGGTTTGTTTCCTCTTGAAGTACCCCATGCAGAGACTGGCGAAAAACACTTTCGTTTGAAACGGGTTGCCAAGCTTCCAAAAAACTACTAGTTTGCTGAAATCTCAGCAAACATTTTTTCACCAAATCTTGATGATACTTGGTGGTAATGATCAGTTCACTAATCCCACTTGGCTGCCCAACTTTCAATCTTCTAGGTTCAAGCGTTCGTTTCCAGTAACACTTTGAATTTTTAGGTTTCACTCTGTTTTCTGCTATATAGATAGATGTGTTTGAAACTCTATATCAAACACGGTTTGTGCTAGCTCTTTGAAACTTGACAAAATGAAGTAGTTCTAAGTTCTATCTCTATGGTTTGTTTCCTCTTGAAGTACCCCATGCAGAAACTGGCGAAAAACACTTTCGTTTGAAAGGGGTTGCCATGCTTCCAAAAAACTACTAGTTTGCTGAAATCTCAGCAAACATTTTTTCACCAAATCTTGATGATACTTGGTGGTAATGATCAGTTCACTAATCCCACTTGGCTGCCCAACTTTCACTCTTCTAGGTTCAAGCGTTCGTTTCCAGTAACAGTTTGAATTTTTAGGTTTCACTCTGTTTTCTAGTATATAGATAGATGTGTTTGAAACTCTAAATCAAACACGGTTTGTGCAAGCTCCTTGAAACTTGACCAAATGAAGTAGTTCTAAGTTCTATCTCTATGGTTTGTTTCCTCTTGAAGTACCCCATGCAGAGACTGGCGAAAAACACTTTCGTTTGAAAGGGGTTGCCAAGCTTCCAAAAAACTACTAGTTTGCTGAAATCTCAACAAACATTTTTTCACCAAAACTTGATGATACTTGGTGGTAATGATCAGTTCACTAAGCCCACTTGGCTGCCCAGTTTTTACTCTTCTAGGTTCAAGCGTTCATTTCCAGTAACACTTTGAAATTTTAGGTTTCACTCTGTTTTCTGCTATATAGATAGATGTGTTTGAAACTCTAAATCAAACACGGTTTGTGCTAGCTCCTTGAAACTTGACAAAATGAAGTAGTTGTTAGTTCTATCTCTATGGTTTTTTTCCTCTTGAAGTACCCCATGCAGAGACTGGCGAAAAACACTTTCGTTTGAAAGGGGTTGCCAAGCTTCGAAAAAACTACTAGTTTGCTGAAACCTCAGCAAACATTTTTTCAACAAATCTTGATGATACTTGGTGGTAATGATCAGTTCACTAATCCCACTTGGCTGCCCAAATTTTATTCTTCTAGGTTGAAGCTTTCGTTTCCAGTGACTGTTTGAATTTTTAGGTTTCACTCTGTTTTCTCCAACATAGATAGCTGTGTTTGGAATTCTAAATCAAACACGGTTTGTGCTAGCTCCTTGAAACTTGACCAAATGAAGTAGTTCTAAGTTCTATCTCTATGGTTTGTTTCCTCTTGAAGTACCCCATGCAGAAACTGGCGAAAAACACTTTCGTTTGAAAGGGGTTGCCATGCTTCCAAAAAACTACTAGTTTGCTGAAATCTCAGCAAACATTTTTTCACCAAATCTTGATGATACTTGGTGGTAATGATCAGTTCACTAATCCCACTTGGCTGCCCAACTTTCACTCTTCTAGGTTCAAGCGTTCGTTTCCAGTAACAGTTTGAATTTTTAGGTTTCACTCTGTTTTCTACTATATAGATAGATGTGTTTGAAACTCTAAATCAAACACGGTTTGTGCTAGCTCCGTGAAACTTGACAAAATGAAGTAGTTCTAAGTTGTATCTCTATGGTTTGTTTCCTCTTGAAGTACCCCATGCAGAGACTGGCAAAGAACACTTTCGTTTGAAAGGGGTTGCCAAGCTTCCAAAAAACTACTAGTTTGCTGAAATCTCAGCAACCATTTTTTCACCAAATCTTGAAGATACTTGGTGGTAATGATCAGTTCACTAAGCCCACTTGGCTGGCCAATTTTCACTCTTCTAGGTTCAAGCGTTCGTTTCCAGTAACACTTTGAATTTTTAGGTTTCACTCTGTTTTCTGCTATATAGATAGATGTGTTTGAAACTCTAAATCAAACACGGTTTGTGCTAGCTCCTTGAAACTTGACCAAATGAAGTAGTTCTAAGTTCTATCTCTATGGTTTGTTTCCTCTTGAAGTACCCCATGCAGAGACTGGCGAAAAACACTTTCGTTTGAAACGGGTTGCCAAGCTTCCAAAAAACTACTAGTTTGCTGAAATCTCAGCAAACATTTTTTCACCAAATCTTGATGATACTTGGTGGTAATGATCAGTTCACTAATCCCACTTGGCTGCCCAACTTTCAATCTTCTAGGTTCAAGCGTTCGTTTCCAGTAACACTTTGAATTTTTAGGTTTCACTCTGTTTTCTGCTATATAGATAGATGTGTTTGAAACTCTAAATGAAACACGGTTTGTGCTAGCTCCGTGAAACTTGACAAAATGAAGTAGTTCTAAGTTCTATCTCTATGGTTTGTATCCTCTAGAAGTACCCCATGCAGAGACTGGCGAAGAACACTTTCGTTTGAAAGGGGTTGCCAAGCTTCCAAAGAACTACTCGTTTGCTGAAATCTCAGCAAACATTTTTTCACCAAATCTTGATGATACTTGGTGGTAATGATCAGTTCACTAATCCCACTTGGCTGTCCAACTTTCACTCTTCTAGGTTCAAGCGTTCGTTTCCAGTAACAGTTTGAATTTTTAGGTTTCACTCTATTTTCTGCTATATAGATAGATGTGTTTGAAACTCTAAATCAAACACGGTTTGTGCTAGCTCCTTGAAACTTGACCAAATGAAGTAGTTCTAAGTTCTATCTCTATGGTTTGTTTCCTCTTGAAGTACCCCATGCAGAGACTGGCGAAAAACACTTTCGTTTGAAACGGGTTGCCAAGCTTCCAAAAAACTACTAGTTTGCTGAAATCTCAGCAAACATTTTTTCACCAAATCTTGATGATACTTGGTGGTAATGATCAGTTCACTAATCCCACTTGGCTGCCCAACTTTCAATCTTCTAGGTTCAAGCGTTCGTTTCCAGTAACACTTTGAATTTTTAGGTTTCACTCTGTTTTCTGCTATATAGATAGATGTGTTTGAAACTCTATATCAAACACGGTTTGTGCTAGCTCTTTGAAACTTGACAAAATGAAGTAGTTCTAAGTTCTATCTCTATGGTTTGTTTCCTCTTGAAGTACCCCATGCAGAAACTGGCGAAAAACACTTTCGTTTGAAAGGGGTTGCCATGCTTCCAAAAAACTACTAGTTTGCTGAAATCTCAGCAAACATTTTTTCACCAAATCTTGATGATACTTGGTGGTAATGATCAGTTCACTAATCCCACTTGGCTGCCCAACTTTCACTCTTCTAGGTTCAAGCGTTCGTTTCCAGTAACAGTTTGAATTTTTAGGTTTCACTCTGTTTTCTAGTATATAGATAGATGTGTTTGAAACTCTAAATCAAACACGGTTTGTGCAAGCTCCTTGAAACTTGACCAAATGAAGTAGTTCTAAGTTCTATCTCTATGGTTTGTTTCCTCTTGAAGTACCCCATGCAGAGACTGGCGAAAAACACTTTCGTTTGAAAGGGGTTGCCAAGCTTCCAAAAAACTACTAGTTTGCTGAAATCTCAACAAACATTTTTTCACCAAAACTTGATGATACTTGGTGGTAATGATCAGTTCACTAAGCCCACTTGGCTGCCCAGTTTTTACTCTTCTAGGTTCAAGCGTTCATTTCCAGTAACACTTTGAAATTTTAGGTTTCACTCTGTTTTCTGCTATATAGATAGATGTGTTTGAAACTCTAAATCAAACACGGTTTGTGCTAGCTCCTTGAAACTTGACAAAATGAAGTAGTTGTTAGTTCTATCTCTATGGTTTTTTTCCTCTTGAAGTACCCCATGCAGAGACTGGCGAAAAACACTTTCGTTTGAAAGGGGTTGCCAAGCTTCGAAAAAACTACTAGTTTGCTGAAACCTCAGCAAACATTTTTTCAACAAATCTTGATGATACTTGGTGGTAATGATCAGTTCACTAATCCCACTTGGCTGCCCAAATTTTATTCTTCTAGGTTGAAGCTTTCGTTTCCAGTGACTGTTTGAATTTTTAGGTTTCACTCTGTTTTCTCCAACATAGATAGCTGTGTTTGGAATTCTAAATCAAACACGGTTTGTGCTAGCTCCTTGAAACTTGACCAAATGAAGTAGTTCTAAGTTCTATCTCTATGGTTTGTTTCCTCTTGAAGTACCCCATGCAGAAACTGGCGAAAAACACTTTCGTTTGAAAGGGGTTGCCATGCTTCCAAAAAACTACTAGTTTGCTGAAATTTCAGCAAACATTTTTTCACCAAATCTTGATGATACTTGGTGGTAATGATCAGTTCACTAATCCCATGTGGCTGCCCAACTTTCACTCTTCTAGGTTCAAGCGTTCGTTTCCAGTAACAGTTTGAATTTTTAGGTTTCACTCTGTTTTCTACTATATAGATAGATGTGTTTGAAACTCTAAATCAAACACGGTTTGTGCTAGCTCCGTGAAACATGACAAAATGAAGTAGTTCTAAGTTCTATCTCTATGGTTTGTTTCCTCTTGAAGTACCCCATGCAGAGACTGGCAAAGAACACTTTCGTTTGAAAGGGGTTGCCAAGCTTCCAAAAAACTACTAGTTTGCTGAAATCTCAGCAAACATTTTTTCACCAAATCTTGATGATACTTGGTGGTAATGATCAGTTCACTAAGCCCACTTGGCTGCCCAATTTTCACTCTTCTAGGTTAAGGCGTTCGTTTCCAGTAACACTTTGAATTTTTAGGTTTCACTCTGTTTTCTGCTATATAGATAGATGTGTTTGAAACTCTAAATCAAACACGGTTTGTGCTAGCTCCTTGAAACTTGACCAAATGAAGTAGTTCTAAGTTCTATATCTATGGTTTGTTTCCTCTTGAAATACCCCATGCAGAGACTGGCGAAAAACACTTTCGTTTGAAACGGGTTGCCAAGCTTCCAAAAAACTACTAGTTTGCTGAAATCTAGGCAAACATTTTTTCACCAAATCTTGATGATACTTGGTGGTAATGATCAGTTCACTAATCCCACTTGGCTGCCCAACTTTCACTCTTCTAGGTTCAAGCGTTCGTTTCCAGTAACAGTTTGAATTTTTAGGTTTCACTCTGTTTTCTGCTATATAGATAGATGTGTTTGAAACTCTAAATCAAACACGGTTTGTGCTAGCTCCGTGAAACTTGACCAAATGAAGTAGTTCTAAGTTCTATCTCTATGGTTTGTTTCCTCTTGAAGTACCCCATGCAGAGACTGGCGAAAAACACTTTCGTTTGAAACGGGTTGCCAAGCTTCCAAAAAACTACTAGTTTGCTGAAATCTCAGCAAACATTTTTTCTCCAAATCTTGATGATACTTGGTGGTAATGATCAGTTCACTAATCCCACTTGGCTGCCCAACTTTCAATCTTCTAGGTTCAAGCGTTCGTTTCCAGTAACACTTTGAATTTTTAGGTTTCACTCTGTTTTCTGCTATATAGATAGATGTGTTTGAAACTCTAAATGAAACACGGTTTGTGCTAGCTCCGTGAAACTTGACAAAATGAAGTAGTTCTAAGTTCTATCTCTATGGTTTGTATCCTCTAGAAGTACCCCATGCAGAGACTGGCGAAGAACACTTTCGTTTGAAACTGGTTGCCAAGCTTCCAAAAAACTACTAGTTTGCTGAAATCTCAGCAAACATTTTTTCACCAAATCTTGATGATACTTGGTGGTAATGATCAGTTCACTAATCCCACTTGGCTGCCCAATTTTCACTCTTCTAGGTTCAAGCGTTCGTTTCCAGTAACACTTTGAATTTTTAGGTTTCACTCTGTTTTCTGCTATATAGATAGATGGGTTTGAAAGTCTAAATCAAACACGGTTTGTGCTAGTTCCTTGAAACTTGACAAAATGAAGTAGTTGTAAGTTCTATCTCTATGGTTTGTTTCCTCTTGAAGTACCCCATGCAGAGACTGGCAAAGAACACTTTCGTTTGAAAGGGGTTGCCAATCTTCCAAAAAACTACTAGTTTGCTGAAATCTCAGCAACCATTTTTTCACCAAATCTTGATGATACTTGGTGGTAATGATCAGTTCACTAATCCCACTTGGCTGCCCAACTTTCACTCTTCTAGGTTCAAGCGTTCGTTTCCAGTAACAGTTTGAATTTTTAGGTTTCACTCTGTTTTCTGCTATATAGATAGATGTGTTTGAAACTCTAAATCAAACAGGGTTTGTGCTAGCTCCGTGAAACTTGACAAAATGAAGTAGATCTAAGTTCTATCTCTATGGTTTGTTTCCTCTTGAAGTACCCCATGCAGAGACTGGCGAAGAACACTTTCGTTTGAAAGGGGTTGAAAAGCTTCCAAAAAACTACTAGTTTGCTGAAATCTCAGCAAACATTTTTTCACCAAATCTTGATGATACGTGGTGGTATTGATCACTTCACTAAGCCCACTTGGCTGCCCAATTTTCACTCTTCTAGGTTCAAGCGTTCGTTTCCAGTAACACTTTGAATTTTTAGGTTTCACTCTGTTTTCTGCTATATAGATAGATGTGTTTGAAACTCTAAATCAAACACGGTTTGTGCTAGCTCCTTGAAACTTGAAAAAATGAAGTAGTTCTAAGTTCTATCTCTATGGTTTGTTTCCTCTTGAAGTACCCCATGCAGAAACTGGCGAAAAACACTTTCGTTTTAAAGGGGATGCCATGCTTCCAAAGAACTACTAGTTTGCTGAAATCTCCGCAAACATTTTTTCACCAAATCTTGATGATACTTGGTGGTAATGATCAGTTCACTAATTCCACTTGGCTGCGCAACTTTCACTCTTCTAGGTTCAAGGGTTCGTTTCCAGAAACAGTTTGAATTTTTAGGTTTCACTCTGTTTTCTGCTATATAGATAGAAGGGTTTGAAACTCTAAATCAAACACGGTTTGTGCTAGCTCCATGAAACTTGACAAAATGAAGTAGTTGTAAGTTCTATCTCTATGGTTTGTATCCTCTTGAAGTACCCCATGCAGAGACTGGCAAAGAACACTTTCGTTTGAAAGGGGTTGCCAAGCTTCCAAAAAACTACTAGTTGGCTGAAATCTCAGCAACCATTTTTTCACCAAATCTTGATGATACTTGGTGGTAATGATCAGTTCACTAAGCCCTCTTGGCTGCCCAATTTTCACTCTTCTAGGTTCAAGCGTTCGTTTCCAGTAACACTTTGAAATTTTAGGTTTCACTCTGTTTTCTGCTATATAAATAGATGTGTTTGAAACTCTAAATAAAACACGGTTTGTGCTAGCTCCTTGAAACTTGACCGAATGAAGTAGTTCTAAGTTCTATCTCTATGGTTTGTTTCCTCCTGAAGTACCCCATGCAGAGACTGGCGAAAAACACTTTCGTTTTAAAGGGGTTGCCAAGCTTCCAAAAAACTACTAGTTTGCTGAAATCTCAGCAAACATTTTTTCACCAAATCTTGATGATACTTGGTGGTAATGATCAGTTCACTAATCCCACTTGGCTGCCCAACTTTCACTCTTCTAGGTTCAAGCGTTCGTTTCCAGTAACAGTTTGAATTTTTAGGTTTCACTCTGTTTTCTGCTATATAGATAGATGTGTTTGAAACTCTAAATCAAACACGGTTTGTGCTAGCTCCGTGAAACTTGACAAAATGAAGTAGTTCTAAGTTCTATCTCTATGGTTTGTTTCCTCTTGAAGTACCCCATGCAGAGACTGGCGAAGAACACTTTCGTTTGAAAGGGGTTGCCAAGCTTCCAAAAAACTACTCGTTTGCTGAAATCTCAGCAAACATTTTTTCACCAAATCTTGATGATACTTGGTGGTAATGATCAGTTCACTAAGGCCACTTGGCTGCCCAATTTTCACTCTTCTAGGTTCAAGCGTTCGTTTCCAGTAACACTTTGAATTTTTAGGTTTCACTCTGTTTTCTGCTATATAGATAGATGTGTTTGAAACTCTAAATCAAACACGGTTTGTGCTAGCTCCTTGAGACTTGACCAAATGAAGTAGTTCTAAGTTCTATCTCTATGGTTTGTTTCCTCTTGAAGTACCCCATGCAGAGACTGGCGAAGAACACTTTCGTTTGAAAGGGGTTGCCAAGCTTCCAAAAAACTACTCGTTTGCTGAAATCTCAGCAAACATTTTTTCACCAAATCTTGATGATACTTGGTGGTAATGATCAGTTCACTAAGCCCACTTGGCTGCCCAATTTTCACTCTTCTAGGTTCAAGCGTTCGTTTCCAGTAACACTTTGAAATTTTAGGTTTCACTCTGTTTTCTGCTATATAGATAGATGTGTTTGAAACTCTAAATCAAACACGGTTTGTGCTAGCTCCTTGAAACTTGACAAAATGAAGTAGTTCTAAGTTCTATCTCTATGGTTTGTTTCCTCTTGAAGTACCCCATGCACAAACAGGCGAAAAACACTTTCGTTGAAAGGGGTTGCCAAGCTTCCAAAAAACTACTAGTTTGCTGAAATCTCAGCAAACATTTTTTCACCAAATCTTGATGATACTTGGTGGTAATGTTCAGTTCACTAATCCCACTTGGCTGCCCAACTTTCACTCTTCTAGGTTCAAGCGTTCGTTTCCAGTAACAGTTTAAATTTTTAGGTTTCACTCTGTTTTCTGCTATATAGATAGATGTGTTTGAAACTCTAAATCAAACACGGTTTGTGCTAGCTCCGTGAAACGTGACAAAATGAAGTAGTTCTAAGTTCTATCTCTATGGTTTGTTTCCTCTTGAAGTACCCCATGCAGAGACTGGCGAAGAACACTTTCGTTTGAAAGGGGTTGCCAAACTACTCGTTTGCTCAAATCTCAGCAACCATTTTTTCACCAAATCTTGATGATACTTGGTGGTAATGATTAGTTCACTAAGCCCACTTGGCTGCCCAATTTTCACTCTTCTAGGTTCAAGCGTTCGTTTCCAGTAAAACTTTGAATTTTTAGGTTTCACTCTGTTTTCTGCTATATAGATAGATGTGTTTGAAACTCTAAATCAAACACGGTTTGTGCTAGCTCCTTGAAACTTGACCAAATGAAGTAGTTCTAAGTTCTATCTCTATGGTTTGTTTCCTCCTGAAGTACCCCATGCAGAGACTGGCGAAAAACACTTTCGTTTTAAAGGGGTTGCCAAGCTTCCAAAAAACTACTAGTTTGCTGAAATCTCAGCAAACATTTTTTCACCAAATCTTGATGATACTTGGTGGTAATGATCAGTTCACTAATCCCACTTGGCTGCCCAACTTTCAATCTTCTAGGTTCAAGCGTTCGTTTCCAGTAACACTTTGAATTTTTAGGTTTCACTCTGTTTTCTGCTATATAGATAGATGTGTTTGAAACTCTAAATCAAACACGGTTTGTGCTAGCTCCGTGAAACATGACAAAATGAAGTAGTTCTAAGTTCTATCTCTATGGTTTGTTTCCTCTTGAAGTACCCCATGCAGAGACTGGCAAAGAACACTTTCGTTTGAAAGGGGTTGCCAATCTTCCAAAAAACTACTAGTTTGCTGAAATCTCAGCAACCATTTTTTCACCAAATCTTGATGATACTTGGTGGTAATGATCAGTTCACTAATCCCACTTGGCTGCCCAACTTTCACTCTTCTAGGTTCAAGCGTTCGTTTCCAGTAACAGTTTGAATTTTTAGGTTTCACTCTGTTTTCTGCTATATAGATAGATGTGTTTGAAACTCTAAATCAAACAGGGTTTGTGCTAGCTCCGTGAAACTTGACAAAATGAAGTAGATCTAAGTTCTATCTCTATGGTTTGTTTCCTCTTGAAGTACCCCATGCAGAGACTGGCGAAGAACACTTTCGTTTGAAAGGGGTTGAAAAGCTTCCAAAAAACTACTAGTTTGCTGAAATCTCAGCAAACATTTTTTCACCAAATCTTGATGATACGTGGTGTTATTGATCACTTCACTAAGCCCACTTGGCTGCCCAATTTTCACTCTTCTAGGTTCAAGCGTTCGTTTCCAGTAACACTTTGAATTTTTAGGTTTCACTCTGTTTTCTGCTATATAGATAGATGTGTTTGAAACTCTAAATCAAACACGGTTTGTGCTAGCTCCTTGAAACTTGAAAAAATGAAGTAGTTCTAAGTTCTATCTCTATGGTTTGTTTCCTCTTGAAGTACCCCATGCAGAAACTGGCGAAAAACACTTTCGTTTTAAAGGGGATGCCATGCTTCCAAAGAACTACTAGTTTGCTGAAATCTCCGCAAACATTTTTTCACCAAATCTTGATGATACTTGGTGGTAATGATCAGTTCACTAATTCCACTTGGCTGCGCAACTTTCACTCTTCTAGGTTCAAGCGTTCGTTTCCAGAAACAGTTTGAATTTTTAGGTTTCACTCTGTTTTCTGCTATATAGATAGAAGTGTTTGAAACTCTAAATCAAACACGGTTTGTGCTAGCTCCGTGAAACTTGACAAAATGAAGTAGTTGTAAGTTCTATCTCTATGGTTTGTATCCTCTTGAAGTACCCCATGCAGAGACTGGCAAAGAACACTTTCGTTTGAAAGGGGTTGCCAAGCTTCCAAAAAACTACTAGTTGGCTGAAATCTCAGCAACCATTTTTTCACCAAATCTTGATGATACTTGGTGGTAATGATCAGTTCACTAAGCCCTCTTGGCTGCCCAATTTTCACTCTTCTAGGTTCAAGCGTTCGTTTCCAGTAACACTTTGAAATTTTAGGTTTCACTCTGTTTTCTGCTATATAAATAGATGTGTTTGAAACTCTAAATAAAACACGGTTTGTGCTAGCTCCTTGAAACTTGACCGAATGAAGTAGTTCTAAGTTCTATCTCTATGGTTTGTTTCCTCCTGAAGTACCCCATGCAGAGACTGGCGAAAAACACTTTCGTTTTAAAGGGGTTGCCAAGCTTCCAAAAAACTACTAGTTTGCTGAAATCTCAGCAAACATTTTTTCACCAAATCTTGATGATACTTGGTGGTAATGATCAGTTCACTAATCCCACTTGGCTGCCCAACTTTCACTCTTCTAGGTTCAAGCGTTCGTTTCCAGTAACAGTTTGAATTTTTAGGTTTCACTCTGTTTTCTGCTATATAGATAGATGTGTTTGAAACTCTAAATCAAACACGGTTTGTGCTAGCTCCGTGAAACTTGACAAAATGAAGTAGTTCTAAGTTCTATCTTTATGGTTTGTTTCCTCTTGAAGTACCCCATGCAGAGACTGGCGAAGAACACTTTCGTTTGAAAGGGGTTGCCAAGCTTCCAAAAAACTACTCGTTTGCTGAAATCTCAGCAAACATTTTTTCACCAAATCTTGATGATACTTGGTGGTAATGATCAGTTCACTAAGGCCACTTGGCTGCCCAATTTTCACTCTTCTAGGTTCAAGCGTTCGTTTCCAGTAACACTTTGAATTTTTAGGTTTCACTCTGTTTTCTGCTATATAGATAGATGTGTTTGAAACTCTAAATCAAACACGGTTTGTGCTAGCTCCTTGAGACTTGACCAAATGAAGTAGTTCTAAGTTCTATCTCTATGGTTTGTTTCCTCTTGAAGTACCCCATGCAGAGACTGGCGAAGAACACTTTCGTTTGAAAGGGGTTGCCAAGCTTCCAAAAAACTACTCGTTTGCTGAAATCTCAGCAAACATTTTTTCACCAAATCTTGATGATACTTGGTGGTAATGATCAGTTCACTAAGCCCACTTGGCTGCCCAATTTTCACTCTTCTAGGTTCAAGCGTTCGTTTCCAGTAACACTTTGAATTTTTAGGTTTCACTCTGTTTTCTGCTATATAGATAGATGTGTTTGAAACTCTAAATCAAACACGGTTTGTGCTAGCTCCTTGAAACTTGACAAAATGAAGTAGTTCTAAGTTCTATCTCTATGGTTTGTTTCCTCTTGAAGTACCCCATGCACAAACAGGCGAAAAACACTTTCGTTTGAAAGGGGTTGCCAAGCTTCCAAAAAACTACTAGTTTGCTGAAATCTCAGCAAACATTTTTTCACCAAATCTTGATGATACTTGGTGGTAATGTTCAGTTCACTAATCCCACTTGGCTGCCCAACTTTCACTCTTCTAGGTTCAAGCGTTCGTTTCCAGTAACAGTTTAAATTTTTAGGTTTCACTCTGTTTTCTGCTATATAGATAGATGTGTTTGAAACTCTAAATCAAACACGGTTTGTGCTAGCTCCGTGAAACGTGACAAAATGAAGTAGTTCTAAGTTCTATCTCTATGGTTTGTTTCCTCTTGAAGTACCCCATGCAGAGACTGGCGAAGAACACTTTCGTTTGAAAGGGGTTGCCAAACTACTCGTTTGCTCAAATCTCAGCAACCATTTTTTCACCAAATCTTGATGATACTTGGTGGTAATGATTAGTTCACTAAGCCCACTTGGCTGCCCAATTTTCACTCTTCTAGGTTCAAGCGTTCGTTTCCAGTAAAACTTTGAATTTTTAGGTTTCACTCTGTTTTCTGCTATATAGATAGATGTGTTTGAAACTCTAAATCAAACACGGTTTGTGCTAGCTCCTTGAAACTTGACCAAATGAAGTAGTTCTAAGTTCTATCTCTATGGTTTGTTTCCTCCTGAAGTACCCCATGCAGAGACTGGCGAAAAACACTTTCGTTTTAAAGGGGTTGCCAAGCTTCCAAAAAACTACTAGTTTGCTGAAATCTCAGCAAACATTTTTTCACCAAATCTTGATGATACTTGGTGGTAATGATCAGTTCACTAATCCCACTTGGCTGCCCAACTTTCAATCTTCTAGGTTCAAGCGTTCGTTTCCAGTAACAGTTTGAATTTTTAGGTTTCACTCTGTTTTCTGCTATATAGATAGATGTGTTTGAAACTCTAAATCAAACACGGTTTGTGCTAGCTCCTTGACACTTGACAAAATGAAGTAGTTCTAAGTTCTATCTCTATGGTTTGTTTCCTCTTGAAGTACCCCATGCAGAGACTGGCGAAGAACACTTTCGTTTGAAAGGGGTTGCCAAGCTTCCAAAAAACTACTAGTTTGCTGAAATCTCAGCAAACATTTTTTCACCAAATCTTGATGATACTTGGTGGTAATGATCAGTTCACTAATCCCACTTGGCTGCCCAACTTTCACTCTTCTAGGTTGAAGCGTTCGTTTCCAGTAACACTTTGAATTTTTAGGTTTCACTCTGTTTTCTGCTATATAGATAGATGTGTTTGAAACTCTAAATCAAACACGGTTTGTGCTAGCTCCGTGAAACTTGACAAAATGAAGTAGTTCTAAGTTCTATCTCTATGGTTTGTTTCCCCTTGATACCCCATGCAGAGACTGGCGAAGAACACTTTCGTTTGAAAGGGGTTGCCAAGCTTCCAAAAACTACTCGTTTGCTGAAATCTCAGCAAACATTTTTTCACCAAATCTTGATGATACTTGGTGGTAATGATCAGTTCACTAATCCCACTTGGCTGCCCAACTTTAACTCTTCTAGGTTCAAGCGTTCGTTTCCAGTAACACTTTGAAATTTTAGGTTTCACTCTGTTTTCTGCTATATAGATAGATGTGTTTGAAATTCTAAATCAAACACGGTTTGTGCTAGCTCCGTGAAACTTGACAAAATGAAGTACTTCTAAGTTCTATCTCTATGGTTTGTTTCCTCTTGAAGTACCCCATGCAGAGACTGGCGAAGAACACTTTCGTTTGAAAGGGGTTGCCAAGCTTCCAAAAAACTACTCGTTTGCTGAAATCTCAGCAATCATTTTTTCACCAAATCTTGATGATACTTGGTGGTAATGATCAGTTCACTAAGGCCACTTGGCTGCCCAATTTTCACTCTTCTAGGTTCAAGCGTTCGTTTCCAGTAACACTTTGAATTTTTAGGTTTCACTCTGTTTTCTGCTATATAGATAGATGTGTTTGAAACTCTAAATCAAACACGGTTTGTGCTAGCTCCTTGACACTTGACAAAATGAAGTAGTTCTAAGTTCTATCTCTATGGTTTGTTTCCTCTTGAAGTACCTCATGCAGAAACTGGCGAAAAACACTTTCGTTTGAAAGGGGTTGCCATGCTTCCAAAAAACTACTAGATTGCTGAAATCTCAGCAAACATTTTTTCACCAAATCTTGATGATACTTGGTGGTAATGATCAGTTCACTAATCCCACTTGGCTGCCCAACTTTCACTCTTCTAGGTTCAAGCGTTCGTTTCCAGTAACACTTTGAATTTTTAGGTTTCACTCTGTTTTCTGCTATATAGATAGATGTGTTTGAAACTCTAAATCAAACACGGTTTGTGCTAGCTCCTTGAAACTTGACCAAATGAAGTAGTTCTAAGTTCTATCTCTATGGTTTGTTTCCTCTTGAAGTACCCCATGCAGAGACTGGCGAAGAACACTTTCGTTTGAAAGGGGTTGCCAAGCTTACAAAAAACTAGTAGTTTGCTGAAATCTCAGCAACAATTTTTTCACCAAATCTTGATGATACTTGGTGGTAATGATCAGTTCACTAAGCCCACTTGGCTGCCCAATTTTCACTCTTCTAGTTTCAAGCGTTCGTTTCCAGTAACACTTTGAATTTTTATGTTTCACTCTGTTTTCTGCTATATAGATAGATATGTTTGAAACTCTAAATCAAACACGGTTTGTGCTAGCTCCTTGAAACTTGACCAAATGAAGTAGTTCTAAGTTCTATCTCTATGGTTTGTTTCCTCTTGAAGTACCCCATGCAGAGACTGGCGAAAAACACTTTCGTTTTAAAGGGGTTGCCAAGCTTCGAAAAAACTACTAGTTTGCTGAAATCTCAGCAAACATTTTTTCACCAAATCTTGATGATACTTGGTGGTAATGATCAGTTCACTAATCCCACTTGGCTGCCCAAATTTTATTCTTCTAGGTTGAAGCTTTCGTTTCCAGTGACTGTTTGAATTTTTAGGTTTCACTCTGTTTTCTCCAACATAGATAGCTGTGTTTGGAATTCTAAATCAAACACGGTTTGTGCTAGCTCCTTGAAACTTGAACAAATGAAGCAGTTCTAAGTTCTATCTCTATGGTTTGTTTCCTCTTGAAGTACCCCATGCAGAGACTGGCGAAAAACACTTTCGTTTGAAAGGGGTTGCCCAGCTTCCAAAAAACTACTAGTTTGCTGAAATCTCAGCAAACATTTTTTCACCAAATCTTGATGATACTTGGTGGTAATGATCAGTTCACTAATCCCACTTGGCTGCCCAACTTTCACTTTTCTAGGTTCAAGCGTTCGTTTCCAGTAACAGTTTGAATTTTTAGGTTTCACTCTGTTTTCTGCTATATAGATAGATGTGTTTGAAACTCTAAATCAAACACGGTTTGTGCTAGCTCCGTGAAACTTGACAAAATGAAGTAGTTCTAAGTTCTATCTCTATGGTTTGTTTCCTCTTGAAGTATCCCATGCAGAGACTGGCGAAGAACACTTTCGTTTGAAAGGGGTTGCCAAACTACTCGTTTGCTGAAATCTCAGCAACCATTTTTTCACCAAATCTTGATGATACTTGGTGGTAATGATCAGTTCACTAAGCCCACTTGGCTGCCCAATTTTCACTCTTCTAAGTTCAAGCGTTCGTTTCCAGTAAAACTTTGAATTTTTAGGTTTCACTCTGTTTTCTGCTATATAGACAGATGTGTTTGAAACTCTAAATCAAACACGGTTTGTGCTAGCTCCTTGAAACTTGACCAAATGAAGTAGTTCTAAGTTCTATCTCTATGGTTTGTTTCCTCCTGAAGTACCCCATGCAGCGACTGGCGAAAAACACTTTCGTTTTAAAGGGGTTGCCAAGCTTCCAAAAAACTACTAGTTTGCTGAAATCTCAGCAAACATTTTTTCACCAAATCTTGATGATACTTGGTGGTAATGATCAGTTCACTAATCCCACTTGGCTGCCCAACTTCACTCTTCTAGGTTCAAGCGTTCGTTTCCAGTTACAGTTTGAATTTTTAGGTTTCACTCTGTTTTCTGCTATATAGATAGATGTGTTTGAAACTCTAAATCAAACACGGTTTGTGCTAGCTCCGTGAAACTTGACAAAATGAAGTAGTTCTAAGTTCTATCTCTATGGTTTGTTTCCTCTTGAAGTACCCCATGCAGAGACTGGCGAAGAACACTTTCGTTTGAAAGGGGTTGCCAAGCTTCCAAAAAACTACTCGTTTGCTGAAATCTCAGCAAACATTTTTTCACCAAATCTTGATGATACTTGGTGGTAATGATCAGTTCACTAATCCCACTTATCTGCCCAACTTTCACTCTTCTAGGTTCAAGCGTTCGTTTCCAGTAACACTTTGAATTTTTAGGTTTCACTCTGTGTTCTGCTATATAGATAGATGTGTTTGAAACTCTAAATCAAACACGGTTTGTGCTAGCTCCGTGAAACTTGACAAAATTAAGTAGTTCTAAGTTCTATCTCTATGGTTTGTTTCCCCTTGAAGTATCCCATGCAGAGACTGGCGAAGAACACTTTCGTTTGAAAGGGGTTGCCAAGCTTCCAAAAACTACTCGTTTGCTGAAATCTCAGCAAACATTTTTTCACCAAATCTTGATGATACTTCGTGGTAATGATCAGTTCACTAATCCCACTTGGCTGCCCAACTTTAACTCTTCTAGGTTCAAGCGTTCGTTTCCAGTAACACTTTGAATTTTTAGGTTTCACTCTGTTTTCGGCTATATAGATAGATGTGTTTGAAATTCTAAATCAAACACGGTTTGTGCTAGCTCCGTGAAACTTGACAAAATGAAGTAGTTCTAAGTTCTATCTCTATGGTTTGTTTCCTCTTGAAGTACCCCATGCAGAGACTGGCGAAGAACACTTTCGTTTGAAAGGGGTTGCCAAGCTTCCAAAAAACTACTCGTTTGCTGAAATCTCAGCAATCATTTTTCACCAAATCTTGATGATACTTGGTGGTAATGATCAGTTCACTAAGGCCACTTGGCTGCCCAATTTTCACTCTTCTAGGTTCAAGCGTTCGTTTCCAGTAACACTTTGAATTTTTAGGTTTCACTCTGTTTTCTGCTATATAGATAGATGTGTTTGAAACTCTAAATCAAACACGGTTTGTGCTAGCTCCTTGACACTTGACAAAATGAAGTAGTTCTAAGTTCTATCTCTATGGTTTGTTTCCTCTTGAAGTACCTCATGCAGAAACTGGCGAAAAACACTTTCGTTTGAAAGGGGTTGCCATGCTTCCAAAAAACTACTAGATTGCTGAAATCTCAGCAAACATTTTTTCACCAAATCTTGATGATACTTGGTGGTAATGATCAGTTCACTAATCCCACTTGGCTGCCCAACTTTCACTCTTCTAGGTTCAAGCGTTCGTTTCCAGTAACACTTTGAATTTTTAGGTTTCACTCTTTTTTCTGCTATATAGATAGATGTGTTTGAAACTCTAAATCAAACACGGTTTGTGCTAGCTCCGTGAAACTTGACAAAATGAAGTAGTTCTAAGTTCTATCTCTATGGTTTGTTTCCTCTTGAAGTACCCCATGCAGAGACTGGCGAAGAACACTTTCGTTTGAAAGAAGTTGCCAAGCTTCCAAAAAACTACTCGTTTGCTGAAATCTCAGCAAACATTTTTTCACCAAATCTTGATGATACTTGGTGGTAATGATCAGTTCACTAATCCCACTTGGCTGCCCAACTTTCACTCTTCTAGGTTCAAGCGTTCGTTTCCAGTAACACTTTGAATTTTTAGGTTTCACTCTGTTTTCTGCTATATAGATAGATGTGTTTGAAACTCTAAATCAAACACGGTTTGTGCTACCTCCGTGAAACTTGACAAAATTAAGTAGTTCTAAGTTCTATCTCTATGGTTTGTTTCCCCTTGAAGTATCCCATGCAGAGACTGGCGAAGAATACTTTCGTTTGAAAGGGGTTGCCAAGCTTCCAAAAACTACTCGTTTGCTGAAATCTCAGCAAACATTTTTTTCACCAAATCTTGATGATACTTGGTGGTAATGATCAGTTCACTAATCCCACTTGGCTGCCCAACTTTAACTCTTCTAGGTTCAAGCGTTCGTTTCCAGTAACACTTTGAATTTTTAGGTTTCACTCTGTTTTTCGGCTATATAGATAGATGTGTTTGAAATTCTAAATCAAACACGGTTTGTGCTAGCTCCGTGAAACTTGACAAAATGAAGTAGTTCTAAGTTCTATCTCTATGGTTTGTTTCCTCTTGAAGTACCCCATGGCAGAGACTGGCGAAGAACACTTTCGTTTGAAAGGGGTTGCCAAGCTTCCAAAAAACTACTCGTTTGCTGAAATCTCAGCAATCATTTTTTCACCAAATCTTGATGATACTTGGTGGTAATGATCAGTTCACTAAGGCCACTTGGCTGCCCAATTTTCTCTCTTCTAGGTTCAAGCGTTCGTTTCCAGTAACACTTTGAATTTTTAGGTTTCACTCTGTTTTCTGCTATATAGATAGATGTGTTTGAAACTCTAAATCAAACACGGTTTGTGCTAGCTCCTTGACACTTGACAAAATGAAGTAGTTCTAAGTTCTATCTCTATGGTTTGTTTCCTCTTGAAGTACCTCATGCAGAAACTGGCGAAAAACACTTTCGTTTGAAAGGGGTTGCCATGCTTCCAAAAAACTACTAGATTGCTGAAATCTCAGCAAACATTTTTTCACCAAATCTTGATGATACTTGGTGGTAATGATCAGTTCACTAATCCCACTTGGCTGCCCAACTTTCACTCTTCTAGGTTCAAGCGTTCGTTTCCAGTAACACTTTGAATTTTTAGGTTTCACTCTTTTTTCTGCTATATAGATAGATGTGTTTGAAACTCTAAATCAAACACGGTTTGTGCTAGCTCCGTGAAACTTGACAAAATGAAGTAGTTCTAAGTTCTATCTCTATGGTTTGTTTCCTCTTGAAGTACCCCATGCAGAGACTGGCGAAGAACACTTTCGTTTGAAAGAAGTTGCCAAGCTTCCAAAAAACTACTCGTTTGCTGAAATCTCAGCAAACATTTTTTCACCAAATCTTGATGATACTTGGTGGTAATGATCAGTTCACTAATCCCACTTGGCTGCCCAACTTTCACTCTTCTAGGTTCAAGCGTTCGTTTCCAGTAACACTTTGAATTTTTAGGTTTCACTCTGTTTTCTGCTATATAGATAGATGTGTTTGAAACTCTAAATCAAACACGGTTTGTGCTACCTCCGTGAAACTTGACAAAATTAAGTAGTTCTAAGTTCTATCTCTATGGTTTGTTTCCCCTTGAAGTATCCCATGCAGAGACTGGCGAAGAATACTTTCGTTTGAAAGGGGTTGCCAAGCTTCCAAAAACTACTCGTTTGCTGAAATCTCAGCAAACATTTTTTTCACCAAATCTTGATGATACTTGGTGGTAATGATCAGTTCACTAATCCCACTTGGCTGCCCAACTTTAACTCTTCTAGGTTCAAGCGTTCGTTTCCAGTAACACTTTGAATTTTTAGGTTTCACTCTGTTTTCGGCTATATAGATAGATGTGTTTGAAATTCTAAATCAAACACGGTTTGTGCTAGCTCCGTGAAACTTGACAAAATGAAGTAGTTCTAAGTTCTATCTCTATGGTTTGTTTCCTCTTGAAGTACCCCATGCAGAGACTGGCGAAGAACACTTTCGTTTGAAAGGGGTTGCCAAGCTTCCAAAAAACTACTCGTTTGCTGAAATCTCAGCAATCATTTTTCACCAAATCTTGATGATACTTGGTGGTAATGATCAGTTCACTAAGGCCACTTGGCTGCCCAATTTTCTCTCTTCTAGGTTCAAGCGTTCGTTTCCAGTAACACTTTGAATTTTTAGGTTTCACTCTGTTTTCTGCTATATAGATAGATGTGTTTGAAACTCTAAATCAAACACGGTTTGTGCTAGCTCCTTGACACTTGACAAAATGAAGTAGTTCTAAGTTCTATCTCTATGGTTTGTTTCCTCTTGAAGTACCTCATGCAGAAACTGGCGAAAAACACTTTCGTTTGAAAGGGGTTGCCATGCTTCCAAAAAACTACTAGATTGCTGAAATCTCAGCAAACATTTTTTCACCAAATCTTGATGATACTTGGTGGTAATGATCAGTTCACTAATCCCACTTGGCTGCCCAACTTTCACTCTTCTAGGTTCAAGCGTTCGTTTCCAGTAACACTTTGAATTTTTAGGTTTCACTCTTTTTTCTGCTATATAGATAGATGTGTTTGAAACTCTAAATCAAACACGGTTTGTGCTAGCTCCTTGAAACTTGACCAAATGAAGTAGTTCTAAGTTCTATCTCTATGGTTTGTTTCCTCTTGAAGTACCCCATGCAGAGACTGGCGAAGAACACTTTCGTTTGAAAGGGGTTGCCAAGCTTACAAAAAACTACTAGTTTGCTGAAATCTCAGCAACAATTTTTTCACCAAATCTTGATGATACTTGGTGGTAATGATCAGTTCACTAATCCCACTTGGCTGCCCAAATTTTATTCTTCTAGGTTGAAGCTTTCGTTTCCAGTGACTGTTTGAATTTTTAGGTTTCACTATGTTTTCTCCAACATAGATAGCTGTGTTTGGAATTCTAAATCAAACACGGTTTGTGCTAGCTCCTTGAAACTTGAACAAATGAAGCAGTTCTAAGTTCTATCTCTATGGTTTGTTTCCTCTTGAAGTACCCCATGCAGAGACTGGCGAAAAACACTTTCGTTTGAAAGGGGTTGCCAAGCTTCCAAAAAACTACTAGTTTGCTGAAATCTCAGCAAACATTTTTTCACCAAATCTTGATGATACTTGGTGGTAATGATCAGTTCACTAATCTCACTTGGCTGCCCAACTTTCACTTTTCTAGGTTCAAGCGTTCGTTTCCAGTAACAGTTTGAATTTTTAGGTTTCACTCTGTTTTCTGCTATATAGATAGATGTGTTTGAAACTCTAAATCAAACACGGTTTGTGCTAGCTCCGTGAAACTTGACAAAATTAAGTAGTTCTAAGTTCTATCTCTATGGTTTGTTTCCTCTTGAAGTACCCCATGCAGAGACTGGCGAAGAACACTTTCGTTTGAAAGGGGTTGCCAAACTACTCGTTTGCTGAAATCTCAGCAACCATTTTTTCACCAAATCTTGATGATACTTGGTGGTAATGATCAGTTCACTAAGCCCACTTGGCTGCCCAATTTTCACTCTTCTAAGTTCAAGCGTTCGTTTCCAGTAAAACTTTGAATTTTTAGGTTTCACTCTGTTTTCTGCTATATAGACAGATGTGTTTGAAACTCTAAATCAAACACGGTTTGTGCTAGCTCCTTGAAACTTGACCAAATGAAGTAGTTCTAAGTTCTATCTCTATGGTTTGTTTCCTCCTGAAGTACCCCATGCAGAGACTGGCGAAAAACACTTTCGTTTTAAAGGGGTTGCCAAGCTTCCAAAAAACAACTAGTTTGCTGAAATCTCAGCAAACATTTTTTCACCAAATCTTGATGATACTTGGTGGTAATGATCAGTTCACTAATTCCACTTGGCTGCCCAACTTTCACTCTTCTAGGTTCAAGCGTTCGTTTCCAGTAACAGTTTGAATTTTTAGGTTTCACTCTGTTTTCTGCTATATAGATAAATGTGTTTGAAACTCTAAATCAAACACGGTTTGTGCTAGCTCCGTGAAACTTGACAAAATGAAGTAGTTCTAAGTTCTATCTCTATGGTTTGTTTCCTCTTGAAGTACCCCATGCAGAGACTGGCGAAGAACACTTTCGTTTGAAAGGGGTTGCCAAGCTTCCAAAAAACTACTCGTTTGCTGAAATCTCAGCAAACATTTTTTCACCAAATCTTGATGATACTTGGTGGTAATGATCAGTTCACTAATCCCACTTGGCTGCCCAACTTTCACTCTTCTAGGTTCAAGCGTTCGTTTCCAGTAACACTTTGAATTTTTAGGTTTCACTCTGTTTTCTGCTATATAGATAGATGTGTTTGAAACTCTAAATCAAACACGGTTTGTGCTACCTCCGTGAAACTTGACAAATTAAGTAGTTCTAAGTTCTATCTCTATGGTTTGTTTCCCCTTGAAGTATCCCATGCAGAGACTGGCGAAGAACACTTTCGTTTGAAAGGTGTTGCCAAGCTTCCAAAAACTACTCGTTTGCTGAAATCTCAGCAAACATTTTTTCACCAAATCTTGATGATACTTGGTGGTAATGATCAGTTCACTAATCCCACTTGGCTGCCCAACTTTAACTCTTCTAGGTTCAAGCGTTCGTTTCCAGTAACACTTTGAATTTTTAGGTTTCACTCTGTTTTCGGCTATATAGATAGATGTGTTTGAAATTCTAAATCAAACACGGTTTGTGCTAGCTCCGTGAAACTTGACAAAATGAAGTAGTTCTAAGTTCTATCTCTATGGTTTGTTTCCTCTTGAAGTACCCCATGCAGAGACTGGCGAAGAACACTTTCGTTTGAAAGGGTTTTGCCAAGCTTCCAAAAAACTACTCGTTTGCTGAAATCTCAGCAATCATTTTTTCACCAAATCTTGATGATACTTGGTGGTAATGATCAGTTCACTAAGGCCACTTGGCTGCCCAATTTTCACTCTTCTAGGTTCAAGCGTTCGTTTCCAGTAACACTTTGAATTTTTAGGTTTCATTCTGTTTTCTGCTATATAGATAGATGTGTTTGAAACTCTAAATCAAACACGGTTTGTGCTAGCTCCTTGACACTTGACAAAATGAAGTAGTTCTAAGTTCTATCTCTATGGTTTGTTTCCTCTTGAAGTACCTCATGCAGAAACTGGCGAAAAACATTTCGTTTGAAAGGGGTTGCCATGCTTCCAAAAAACTACTAGATTGCTGAAATCTCAGCAAACATTTTTTCACCAAATCTTGATGATACTTGGTGGTAATGATCAGTTCACTAATCCCACTTGGCTGCCCAACTTTCACTCTTCTAGGTTCAAGCGTTCGTTTCCAGTAACACTTTGAATTTTTAGGTTTCACTCTTTTTTCTGCTATATAGATAGATGTGTTTGAAACTCTAAATCAAACACGGTTTGTGCTAGCTCCTTGAAACTTGACCAAATGAAGTAGTTCTAAGTTCTATCTCTATGGTTTGTTTCCTCTTGAAGTACCCCATGCAGAGACTGGCGAAGAACACTTTCGTTTGAAAGGGGTTGCCAAGCTTACAAAAAACTACTAGTTTGCTGAAATCACCAACAATTTTTTCACCAAATCTTGATGATACTTGCTGGTAATGATCAGTTCACTAAGCCCACTTGGCTGCCCTATTTTCACTCTTCTAGTTTCAAGCGTTCGTTTCCAGTAACACTTTGAATTTTTATGTTTCACTCTGTTTTCTGCTATATAGATAGATATGTTTGAAACTCTAAATCAAACACGGTTTGTGCTAGCTCCTTGAAACTTGACCAAATGAAGTAGTTCTAAGTTCTATCTCTATGGTTTGTTTCCTCTTGAAGTACCCCATGCAGAGACTGGCGAAAAACACTTTCGTTTTAAAGGGGTTGCCAAGCTTCGAAAAAACTACTAGTTTGCTGAAATCTCAGCAAACATTTTTTCACCAAATCTTGATGATACTTGGTGGTAATGATCAGTTCACTAATCCCACTTGGCTGCCCAAATTTTATTCTTCTAGGTTGAAGCTTTCGTTTCCAGTGACTGTTTGAATTTTTAGGTTTCACTCTGTTTTCTCCAACATAGATAGCTGTGTTTGGAATTCTAAATCAAACACGGTTTGTGCTAGCTCCTTGAAACTTGAACAAATGAAGCAGTTCTAAGTTCTATCTCTATGGTTTGTTTCCTCTTGAAGTACCCCATGCAGAGACTGGCGAAAACACTTTCGTTTGAAAGGAGTTGCCAAGCTTCCAAAAAAACTACTAGTTTGCTGAAATCTCAGCAAACATTTTTTCACCAAATCTTGATGATACTTGGTGGTAATGATCAGTTCACTAATCTCACTTGGCTGCCCAACTTTCACTTTTCTAGGTTCAAGCGTTCGTTTCCAGTAACAGTTTGAATTTTTAGGTTTCACTCTGTTTTCTGCTATATAGATAGATGTGTTTGAAACTCTAAATCAAACACGGTTTGTGCTAGCTCCGTGAAACTTGACAAAATTAATTAGTTCTAAGTTCTATCTCTATGGTTTGTTTCCTCTTGAAGTACCCCATGCAGAGACTGGCGAAGAACACTTTCGTTTGAAAGGGGTTGCCAAACTACTCGTTTGCTGAAATCTCAGCAACCATTTTTTCACCAAATCTTGATGATACTTGGTGGTAATGATCAGTTCACTAAGCCCACTTGGCTGCCCAATTTTCACTCTTCTAGGTTCAAGCGTTCGTTTCCAGTAAAACTTTGAATTTTTAGGTTTCACTCTGTTTTCTGCTATATAGATAGATGTGTTTGAAACTCTAAATCAAACACGGTTTGTGCTAGCTCCTTGAAACTTGACCAAATGAAGTAGTTCTAAGTTCTATCTCTATGGTTTGTTTCCTCCTGAAGTACCCCATGCAGAGACTGGCGAAAAACACTTTCGTTTTAAAGGGGTTGCCAAGCTTCCAAAAAACTACTAGTTTGCTGAAATCTCAGCAAACATTTTTTCACCAAATCTTGATGATACTTGGTGGTAATGATCAGTTCACTAATCCCACTTGGCTGCCCAACTTTCACTCTTCTAGGTTCAAGCGTTCGTTTCCAGTAACAGTTTGAATTTTTAGGTTTCACTCTGTTTTCTGATATATAGATAGATGTGTTTGAAACTCTAAATCAAACACGGTTTGTTCTAGCTCCGTGAAACTTGACAAAATGAAGTAGTTCTAAGTTCTATCTCTATGGTTTGTTTCCTCTTGAAGTACCCCATGCAGAGACTGGCGAAGAACACTTTCGTTTGAAAGGGGTTGCCAAGCTTCCAAAAAACTACTCGTTTGCTGAAATCTCAGCAAACATTTTTTCACCAAATCTTGATGATACTTGGTGGTAATGATCAGTTCACTAATCCCACTTGGCTGCCCAACTTTAACTCTTCTAGGTTCAAGCGTTCGTTTCCAGTAACACTTTGAATTTTTAGGTTTCACTCTGTTTTCGGCTATATAGATAGATGTGTTTGAAATTCTAAATCAAACACGGTTTGTGCTAGCTCCGTGAAACTTGACAAAATGAAGTAGTTCTAAGTTCTATCTCTATGGTTTGTTTCCTCTTGAAGTACCCCATGCAGAGACTGGCGAAGAACACTTTCGTTTGAAAGGGGTTGCCAAGCTTCCAAAAAACTACTCGTTTGCTGAAATCTCAGCAAACATTTTTTCACCAAATCTTGATGATACTTGGTGGTAATGATCAGTTCACTAAGCCCACTTGGCTGCCCAATGTTCACTCTTCTGGGTTCAAGCGTTCGTTTCCAGTAACACTTTGAATTTTTAGGTTTCACTCTGTTTTCTGCTATATAGATAGATGTGTTTGAAACTCTAAATCAAATACGGTTTGTGCTAGCTCCTTGAAACTTGACAAAATGAAGTAGTTCTAAGTTCTATCTCTATGGTTTGTTTCCTCTTGAAGTACCCCATGCAGAAACTGGCGAAAAACACTTTCGTTTGAAAGGGGTTGCCAAGCTTCCAAAAAACTACTAATTTGCTGAAATCTCAGCAAACATTTTTTCAACAAATCTTGATGATACTTGGTGGTAATGATCAGTTCACTAATCCCACTTGGCTGCCCAACTTTCACTCTTCTAGGTTCAAGCGTTCGTTTCCAGTAACACTTTGAAATTTTAGGTTTCACTCTGTGTTCTGCTATATAGATAGATGTGTTTGAAACTCTAAATCAAACACGGTTTGTGCTAGCTCCTTGAAACTTGACCAAATTGAAGTAGTTCTAAGTTCTATCTCTATGGTTTGTTTCCTCTTGAAGTACCCCATGCAGAGACTGGCGAAGAACACTTTCGTTTGAAAGGGGTTGTCAAGCTTACAAAAAACTACTAGTTTGCTGAAATCTCAGCAAACATTTTTTCACCAAATCTTGATGATACTTGGTGGTAATGATCAGTTCACTAATCCCACTTGGCTGCCCAACTTTCACTCTTCTAGTTTCAAGCGTTCGTTTCCAGTAACAGTTTGAATTTTTAGGTTTCACTCTGTTTTCTGCTATATAGATAGATGTGTTTGAAACTCTAAATCAAACACGGTTTGTGCTAGCTCCGTGAAACTTGACAAAATGAAGTAGTTCTAAGTTCTATCTCTATGGTTTGTTTCCTCTTGAAGTACCTCATGCAGAAACTGGTGAAAACACTTTCGTTTGAAAGCGGTTGCCATGCTTCCAAAAAACTACTAGTTTGCTGAAATCTCAGCAAACATTTTTTCACCAAATCTTGATGATACTTGGTGGTAATGATCAGTTCACTAATCCCACTTGGCTGCCCAACTTTCACTCTTCTAGGTTCAAGCGTTCGTTTCCAGTAACACTTTGAATTTTTAGGTTTCACTCTGTTTTCTGCTATATAGATAGATGTGTTTGAAACTCTAAATCAAACACGGTTAGTGCTAGCTCCTTGAAACTTGACCAAATGAAGTAGTTCTAAGTTCTATCTCTATGGTTTGTTTCCTCTTGAAGTACCCCATGCAGAGACTGGCGAAGAACACTTTCGTTTGAAAGGGGTTGCCAAGCTTACAAAAAACTACTAGTTTGCTGAAATCTCAGCAACAATTTTTTCACCAAATCTTGATGATACTTGGTGGTAATGATCAGTTCACTACGCCCACTTGGCTGCCCAATTTTCACTCTTCTAGGTTCAAGCGTTCGTTTCCAGTAACACTTTGAATTTTTATGTTTCACTCTGTTTTCTGCTATATAGATAGATATGTTTGAAACTCTAAATCAAACACGGTTTGTGCTAGCTCCTTGAAACTTGACCAAATGAAGTAGTTCTAAGTTCTATCTCTATGGTTTGTTTCCTCTTGAAGTACCCCATGCAGAGACTGGCGAAAAACACTTTCGTTTTAAAGGGGTTGCCAAGCTTCGAAAAAACTACTAGTTTGCTGAAATCTCAGCAAACATTTTTTTCACCAAATCTTGATGATACTTGGTGGTAATGATCAGTTCACTAATCCCACTTGCTGCCCAAATTTTATTCTTCTAGGTTGAAGCTTTCGTTTCCAGTGACTGTTTGAATTTTTAGGTTTCACTGTTTTCTCCAACATAGATAGCTGTGTTTGGAATTCTAAATCAAACACGGTTTGTGCTAGCTCCTTGAAACTTGAACAAATGAAGTAGTTCTAAGTTCTATCTCTATGGTTTGTTTCCCTGGAAGTACCCCATGCAGAGACTGGCGAAGAACACTTTCGTTTGAAAGGGGTTGCCAAGCTTCCAAAAAACTACTCGTTTGCTGAAATCTCAGCAAACATTTTTTCACCAAATCTTGATGATACTTGGTGGTAATGATCAGTTCACTAATCCCACTTGGCTGCCCAACTTTAACTCTTCTAGGTTATAGCGTTCATTTCCAGTAACACTTTGAATTTTTAGGTTTCACTCTGTTTTCTGCTATATAGATAGATGTGTTTGAAATTCTAAATCAAACACGGTTTGTGCTAGCTCCGTGAAACTTGACAAAATGAAGTAGTTCTAAGTTCTATCTCTATGGTTTGTTTCCTCTTGAAGTACCCCATGCAGAGACTGGCGAAGAACACTTTCGTTTGAAAGGGGTTGCCAAGCTTCCAAAAAACTACTCGTTTGCTGAAATCTCAGCAAACATTTTTTCACCAAATCTTGATGATACTTGGTGGTAATGATCAGTTCACTAAGGCCACTTGGCTTCTCAATTTTCACTCTTATAGGTTCAAGCGTTCGTTTCCAGTAACACTTTGAATTTTTAGGTTTCACTCTGTTTTCTCCTATATAGATAGATGTGTTTGAAACTCTAAATCAAACACGGTTTGTGCTAGCTCCTTGAAACTTGACCAAATGAAGTAGTTCTAAGTTCTATCTCTATGGTTTGTTTCCTCTTGAAGTACCCCATGCAGAGACTGGCGAAGAACACTTTCGTTTGAAAGGGGTTGCCAAGCTTACAAAAAACTACTAGTTTGCTGAAATCTCAGCAACAATTTTTTCACCAAATCTTGATGATACTTGGTGGTAATGATCAGTTCACTAAGCCCACTTGGCTGCCCAATTTTCACTCTTCTAGGTTCAAGCGTTCGTTTCCAGTAACACTTTGAATTTTTAGGTTTCACTCTGTTTTCTGCTATATAGATAGATATGTTTGAAACTCTATATCAAACACGGTTTGTGCTAGCTCCTTGAAACTTGACCAAATGAAGTAGTTCTAAGTTCTATCTCTATGGTTTGTTTCCTCTTGAAGTACCCCATGCAGAGACTGGCGAAAAACACTTTCGTTTTAAAGGGGTTGCCAAGCTTCGAAAAAACTACTAGTTTGCTGAAATCTCAGCAAACATTTTTTCACCAAATCTTGATGATACTTGGTGGTAATGATCAGTTCACTAATCCCACTTGGCTGCCCAAATTTTATTCTTCTAGGTTGAAGCTTTCGTTTCCAGTGACTGTTTGAATTTTTAGGTTTCACTCTGTTTTCTCCAACATAGATAGCTGTGTTTGGAAT
>NW_027515606.1:0-74708 GCF_048772815.1 Callospermophilus lateralis
ATTCCAAATAAAAATTCACTAGATTTATAACACCTACCATTTATTATGCAAAAGAAAAGTTCAAAAATACACCATGCCTCCTCTGACCTGCTTGTATTTCTCTTCTATTTGGGTTATTTTTCTCCATCATATTAGGATTAGTAGTCAGAGTCTAGTAGGGTATGTGTTAGTGTCAGGGATTCAGTATTTTGAATGGAAAATAGGAAAAAGAATCCAATGTCTATCAAATATGTGCTACACAAAATATTTTCCCTCTCTCATCCAGAACAATGCCTTGACATTACCTTCGCCCCAAGTAAGACACAATTAGTGGAGAAGAGTTATAAAATCTGTGAATATATAACTGGAATGGAAAATGCTCATGAGTTCACAACCTTGGATGTGGTAGAGAAGTTTCCATAAGTAAGGGACAGGTTAAAAACTCCACAAACATGGAGCTCTGCTGGCCTAAAGGACTTCTTGATAAACTGCCTCTGAGGTTGGGCACTTGAAATATATGTTGTTTTCAGGAGCTTTAGCTTCCTTTGTCGTGAGACCATCAAAGCTTGGTCTGATTCTATGTGACCTGGAGGACATGGTTTCTTATTTTCTAATGAACATGAGGCAGCAGTGGTGAATTCTCTCTTTTAAGTAAAATGTGACCAGTGCGTGCTAAGTCTCTCCCCATCTGGGCTGTGAAGCCATTTGGTCATCCTCCACTTTTTCATGGTTTTTCTTTCTCCTGCATTGGGAGTTTGGTATTTGCTTCACGAAATACAAGGAGTTCAAAAGGGACACAGTGCTGGATGGAGTTCTGCCACATGTGGTGGGTCAGGGTCTGCAGGAGAATGCACCAACCAGGCTTCTATCCCACATATCTTTTTCCCTTGTCTATTGCAACCTGATTCTTAACATTGCCATGAAACCTCTCCATATAACAAGACGCCCTTACATATTAGTGTCTGCTGACCTCACCATGTCAGTCACAAGCCATTTGGAAGCCAATGGCAAATCCATATGGCCACATCAGAGATGTATTATGACACACATACACACCACTGCTCTAGGCACACTACTCAGCAGGCACCAACTTACTGGCATGTCTGTTCTAGATCATTTTCATGAAACACAGTCAATCAAGGCACTGTCTAGTATACTCATGATAAACAACAGGACATCCAAAGGTTCTCCAGAGACATGTTGTATAGTTGGACTTGACATTTGCATTATATAAGGTAGGAGTTATAAATCTAGTCAAATTTTAATTGAAATATTCTCCATGTGTTTTTAAACTTAACAAATATGTGAATTCTTGTTTCCCTTTTCTGTAGCCTATTCACACATGTATATTTATATGCATATATAGAATCCTACCAGGTATCACACGTACATTTTTGTGAGGTGGCTGTCTTGGCAGATACAAATTGTGAGAAGAGTTCACTCCTCCTAAATGCTGTTGGAAATGAAAATTCAACCTATAGGAGAGCGTCCTAGTAGAACAACATTATACATTAACTCATGTTCAGTAAAATAAATATTTTTGCATTTGTGGATGATACATATTTACTGATGAATTTCGATTGGCATTTATATTGGTATTTTTAATGTCTGTGAGTTGTGTGTGTGTGTGTGTGTGTGTGTGTATAGATATAGATATAGATATAGATATACTCTCCAAATTTTTCAAAATATGAAATATATGCGTCTAATATACACTCTCTAAATTCATTCATGTTCATGTATGTGGATTTATAATCCACTTTTCACAAGATTATAATCAGAAATATTCATCCACCTGAAATACATATTTGTTTCCTGAAAACTAACTTCAGTGAATGGTGCATACAAATCCTAATTATTCTACACTAACTGACCCAGTCTAACATCAATGCAAGTAGACTCCTATGGGACATGATATGTAATTTGTCATTCATTTTTATTCGACACTGGTACATTATTGTTTCTTCAGTTTTTGCACATCACAGGATATACATTTCATCCACAAGTTCACAAATTAATAAGCATTTGTTTCAACTTTCACCACTTCTTGCTTCAGAACACATGTATTGTCAGGGTTTCTTGACTGGTCTTTTCATGAGAGACTTCTTTCCAAACACATTATTTTGAATTTCCATAATCATTTTGAAGCAAAACTCACACACTCTTCATGATAAACCAAAACACAAATATTTCCATTACATATATACCTGGTTGGAATGAATGATTGTATATCAATATACGATTTCCTTTAATTTTTCAGATCAGTTCTATTCATTATTTAAAGTTCAAAAAAGTTATATTATTTATTCACAGTATGGTCTATTCATGCTTTTTCTCTATGTTCCTAGAAACAGGGTACACCTCTTTGTACCCCTGATTCTCATTTTACATCTTCAATATATTGCTCCCAGAAATGGTGAAAGAAATACTCATGTCATCTCATTATCACAGTAATATTCTGGACAAAAAAATGGAAAGGTCACACTTATGATTGTACCAAAGCCTAAATGGAAAGTGAACATGGATTTCTAAAAACATCCATGTCCAGGTTGCCTAATGCTGTCAATTGTCAATTATATTGGTGACTACATATTTGTTTTTTTCCTAATTTATATATTCAAACTCAACCCTGTTGAAAATGTCTAATTCTATCACTCACTTTATACTTTGCCTGATTTCGTAATTTTTCTATTGATATCTGCTTTTCTACATATTTTCCCCAGTTCAACATAGTGACTGACTCTTCATATGTGCTGACATTTACATTCACTCAACAACCGAAAGTCTATTGCTAAAGAACTTTTGGTCCAAATCCTATACTCACTCGTCTTCCTAAACCTACCGAATATCTTTTTAATCCTACTGAATATCCCTTTTTGACTGGATTTTCTCTTCTAAATTCAATCATCCAATGTACAAGGTCCTATGCCATTGTATATCGAATTATCTGAGGCATCTTTGCAGAACATCATTCAAAGCTAAGTATCCCAATCCAGGTCAAAACCCTTCTGGGCTTCAAATCATACCTAGATTTCTGTTTTCCTACTTATATTTCACCTCTATATTCTTGTAAATATTGCAGGTTCCCAATACCATTATTCATCACACAGAATCATTCGTAACCCAAATCAAACCTGTTTTTAACGAGAAGTATACACTGTTCCCTCAATCATTTTACAGAAGAGCAGGGACAGAGTGGTTCTTACAATACAGGAAAGTTGGGGACCTTCCACCTGATGAGAACCTCAAATGTCCATGCACAAATGATACCTGGAGAAGTTGAAGGCAGGAATGAAGCACCTGAGAGAGCAAAAGTCATCTTCCATGGCAAACAACCTGGTCAGGATGAAGGGATGTGTCTGAATCTGAATCTCTTTCTTCTTTTTGTAGAGAAGATGGACCAAACCAGGCCTGAGTGGAGAGTTGTTCCCGGGTGCCAATGGTGATATACATTCTACCTTATGAAAATGTCACAGGAAGCGTGGGCAACCTCCATTTTATGTTACTCTTTGAAGCAACTGTTAGGACAAAGTGGTTGCCAAGGCAGTGACCTCATTCAGTTCCAAAGAATGTGACATACCTCATTTCCTTGGTGATGGAACTCTCTGAACTTGGTATCCAAGAAGCCAGGCACCCAGAGGCAGTCCCAGTCCCAGTCCCAGTGGGCTCACTTGTTTGGATTTACCAAGGACAGAGTCAGTTTTCTTGGTACCTAATGATGTGAGGATGGCCAAATGCCAGGAGAGCTCTGAAGATGGACCCTTCCTGAGAAAACAGGTAGTGGCTAACCACTTTTTCCTGACATCTTCACAGAGTTGGTCAAGGAAACAAGATCTGAGAGAAGACAGGCCATTTCGGGGAAACATAGTATGGCCCACCAGTCAGAGGACACTCCGGATAGTCACAGACCTACTTGGGGGAAGGAGGTGCCTTTGTGGGAGTGGGTGTGGGTTTGTTGTTTTGTCTCATGTTCTGAGAATAGATAGGAAAGGCGGTTTGTTTGGTTTGGAGTGGACAGTTTCTAGTAAGTCATTTGACATGGCGAGTGTTTCTCTTTCTGTGTATCCCACTGTGTCCGTTGTTGTAGACATTAGAAAAGAGAATGCATTAATGGATGTGTCCTGTCTAGTATAAATCATCCCATAATTCATCCTGCCCAATATATGAATGGACTGCAGCTTGTCTTATCGATGTGCAACACCTGCTATCTTTCTAAGTTGTTGTTTTCTTCCTGAATTCTGGCCACTCTCCGAAATAGGCTCATGGATTTGTGTCCAAAATATGTACCACCTCCAAGCTCTGTGACATGGCCATGTCCTGGATAGCTGAGAGAATGGCTAGCATCTCAGAAAACCCAGATATCAGTGTGACCAGGAAAGTCTCAGTGCAGAAACCCTGCTTTGGGCTTTTGCTTAGTTATTGTTGTGTTGCAATGAATGTCAGGAAGGTCTTTGCCTCAGGACACCCCTTTGTGAAGCCTGAAGAAAACAGTTTTCAAATGGAAATGAATGGGCCTCACCTGTGGCACTTTGCTTAATTGCTTTGGAAAGGGATGTGTCTTTATCAGCCTCTTGGGCCTGTGTGTGGCTGTGACTTAGATTCTCAGCACCTGATGGATCTTAAGAATGATCCCATGTGAGCTTCCAAAACCAAAATGGCAAAAAATTTCATTCATTGTGGATGAAGTCTCTTGCCTTCCTCTGTTAGGTTCCTGCACTCCATCAAATGACAATAGGGATTCTTTGGGTCAAATGAGTTCTTCAAAGCCCTGCAGAGGTGCTTGTGTTTTCGCATGACTCTAAATCACCTAAAGAATCGATACCTAAAATCAGTAGGCCTCAAATTGGAGAAACACAGAAGTATTAACGGCAGGCTTATTTGTTCACTCCTGGTTCACAGAAACGGTGTCCAAGCTACCCTGACTTTAGACAAATGAGGGGCAAACGAGCTGATTTTGGACACTGTCTTGGGCTGCGCCCCTCATGGAAACCTCCAGCCAGAGGTTAAGATGATTGACTATATGAAATAAGATGAGGGCCATGTGGGAGTGTTTTGGTTTTAATTTTGGTCATTTGTGTGGCATTGGAAAAAATGACTGGGTCCACGTGGGCTTGAACTCTGGTGTGATTCCCCTTAGAGACTGGGTTTTGGAACTGAACTCAGAGAAGCATTGCCATGAATTTTGTTGGGATTTTAAGAGGCCACGCATGAAAGTCGCTCTTGGAAACTGAGACCTAGGCCCCGGGTGGATTTCCACAGAGGCCTGGGAATCTCAGCAAGGATATCACATGATTTTATTCTTAAAGAAATGGCAGCCATAGTTGAGAGTCAAAACACACATGGACCTCACATTGTAGACCTCAATGGGCCTGGCCTAATGTGACCTTTTGTCCACTCTTTGGGAAGCCATGCCTGTGAGAGTTCTCCAGAGATTTCATTGAAATGAGCTTCCTCACCATTTAATGTTTGCTGAATGAACTGAAACCCACAGTGCCTCCAACTTCATGCTTGAAAAATGGCTAGATAAATACCATGAAATTTTTGAAATTCCTATGACCAGGTGGCACTGGAGAAACATTGGATGTCCTGTTGCTGATCATGAGTATACCAGACAGTGCCTTGATTTACTGAGTTTCATGAAAATGGTGTAGAACAGAGATGCCAGAAATTTGGAGCCTGCTGAGTAGTGGGTCTAGAGCAGTGGTGGGGAGGTGTTTGATAAAACATCCGTGGTAGGGCCATGTGGATCTACCACACTTGGATTCCAAATGGCTTGTAACTGACATGGTGCAGCCAACAGACCCTTATATGTAAAGGCATCTTGTTATATGGAGAGTTTTCAGAGGAAAATTAAGAATCAGGTTGATATGGACAAGGGGGCAATGGGGCAAGCTGTGAGAGATAGGAGCCTAGTTGGTGCATTCTCTTGCAGACCCTGACCCACCACTCGTGACAGAACTCCCTCCAGCACTGTGTCCCAGTTTAGCTCCTAGTATTTCGTGAAACAAATACCAAACTCACAGTGCAGCAGCAAAAACACCACAAAAAGTGGAAGAGGACCAAATGGCTTCACAGTCCACACGGGGAGACACTTAGTCCCCAGTGGCCTCAGATTACCTACAAAGAGAGGATTCAGCACTGCTTCATCTTGTTCATTGGAAAATAAGAAACCATGTCCTCCAGGTCACATAGATGCAGACCCAGCTTTGAAGTTCTCACTACAGAGGAAGCCAAATCTCCTGAAAACAACATATATTTCAAGTGTGGAAGCTCAGAGGCAGTTTCTCAAAAAGTTTTTAGGCCAGCAGAGCTCCATGTTTGTGGAGTGTTTACCCTGTCCCTTAGTTTTGGAAACTCCTCTACCACCTCCAAGGTTGTGAACTCCTGAGCATTTTCCATTCCAGATATGTATTCACTGATTTTGTAACTCTTCTCCTCTAATTGTGTCTTACTTGGGGTGAAGGTAATGTCAAGGCATTGTTCTGGATGAGAGCGGGAGGATATTTGTGCAGCATATATTTACATACACATTGGATTCATTTTCCAATTTTCCATTCGAAATACTGAATCCCTGACACTAACCCATACCTAGTAGACTCAGACTATTCATCCTAATATAATGGAGAAAATTAACCCAACACATTAGAAATACAAGTACTTCAGAGGAGACATGTTGTATAGTTGGACTTGACATTTGCATTATATAAGGTAGGAGTTATACATCTAGTCAAATTTATTTGAAATATTCTCCATGTGTTTTAAACTTAACAAATATGTGAATTCTTGTTTCCTTTTTCTGTAGTCTATTCACACATGTATATTTATATGCATATATAGAATCCTACCAGGTATCACACGTACATTTTTGTGAGGTGGCTGTCTTGGCAGATACAAATTGTGAGAAGAGTTCACTCCTCCTAAATGCTGTTGGAAATGAAAATTCAACTTACAGGAGAGCGTCCTAGTAGAACAACATTATTCATTAGCTCATGTTCAGTAAAATAAATATTTTTGCATTTGTGGATGATACATATTTACTGATGAATTTCGATTGGCATTTATATTGGTACTTTTTAATGTCTTTGAGTTGTGAGTGTGTGTGTGTGTGTGTGTGTGTGTGTGTGTGTGTGTATAGATATAGATATAGATATACTCTCCAAATTTTTCAAAATATGAAATATATGTGTCTAATATACACTCTCTAAATTCATTCATGTTCATGTATGTGGATTTATAATCCACTTTTCACAAGATGATAATCAGAAATATTCATCCACCTGAAATACATATTTGTTTCCTAGTACTGAAAACTAACTTCATTGAATGGTGCATACAAATCCTAATTATTCTACAGTAACTGACCCAGTCTAACATCAATGCAAGTAGACTCCTATGGGACATGATATGTAATTTGTCATTCATTTGTATTCGACACTGGTACATTATTGTTTCTTCAGTTTTTGCACATCACAGGATATACATTTCATCCACAAGTTCACAAATTAATAAGCATTTGTTTCAACTTTAACCACTTCTTGCTTCAGAACACATGTATTGTCAGGGTTTCTTGACTGGTCTTTTCATGAGACTTCTTTCCAAACACATTATTTTGAATTTCCATAATCATTTTGAAGCAAACGTCACACACTCTTCATGATAAACCAAAACACAAATATTTCCATTACATATATACCTGGTTGGAATGAATGATTGTATATCAATATACGATTTCCTTTAATTTTTCAGATATCAGTTCAGTTCATTATTTAAAGTTCAAAAAAGTTATATTATTTATTCACAGTATGGTCTATTCATGCTTTTTCTCTATATTCCTAGAAACAGGGTACACCTCTTTGTAACCTCGATTCTCATTTTACATCTTCAATTTATTGCTCCCAGAAATGGTGAAAGAAATACTCATGTCACCTCATTATCACAGTAATATTCTGGACAAAAAATGGAAAGGTCACACTTATGATTGTACCAAAGCCTAAATGGAAAGTGAACATGGATTTCTAAAAACATCCATGTCCAGGTTGCCTAATGCTGTCAATTGTCAATCCTATTGGTGACTACATATTTGTTTTTTTCCTAATTTATATATTCAAACTCAACCCTGTTGAAAATGTCTAATTCTATCACTCACTTTATACTTTGCCTGATTTCGTAATGTTTCTATTGATATCTGCTTTTCTACATATTTTCCCCAGTTCAACATAGTGACTGACTCTTCATATGTGCTGACATTTACATTCACTCAACAACCGAAAATCTATTGCTAAAGAACTTTTGGTCCAAATCCTATACTCACTCTTCTTCCTAAACCTACAGACTATCTTCCTAATCCTACTGAATATCCCTTTTTGACTGGATGTTCTCTTCTAAATTCAATCATCCAATGTACAAGGTCCTATGCCATTGTATATCGAATTATCTGAGGAACCTTTGCAGAACATCATTCAAAGCTAAGAATCCCAATCAAGGGCAAAACCCTTCTGGGCTTCAAATCATACCTAGATTTCTGTTTTCCTACTTATATTTCACCTCTATATTCTTGTAAATATTGCAGGTTCCCAATACCATTATTCATCACACAGAATCACTCGTAACCCAAATCAAACCTGTTTTTAACCCCAAGTATACACTGTTCCCTCAATCATTTTACAGAAGAGCAGGGACAGAGTGGTTCTTACAATACAGGAAAGTTGGGGACCTTCCACCTGATGAGAACCTTAAATGTCCATGCACAAATGATACCCGGAGAAGTTGTAGGCAGGTATGAAGCACCTGAGAGAGCAAAAGTCATCTTCCATGGCAAACAACCTGGTCAGGATGAAGGGATGTGTCTGAATCTTCCTCTCTCTCTTCTTATTGTACAGAAGATGGACCGAACCAGGGATGAGTGGAGAGCTGTTCCCGGGTGCCAATGGTGATATACATTCTACCTTATGAAAGTGTCACAGGAGGTAGGGGCAACCTCCATCTTATGTAACCCTTGGAAGCAACTGTTAGGACAAAGTGGTTGCCAAGGCAGTGACCTCATTCAGTTCCAAAGAATGTGACATACCTCATTTCCTTGGTGATGGAACTCTCTGAACTTGGTATCCAAGAAGCCAGGCACCCAGAGGCAGTCCCAGTCCCAGTCCCAGTGGGCTCACTTGTTTGGATTTACCAAGGACAGAGTCAGTTTTCTTGGTACCTAATGATGTGAGGATGGCCAAATGCCAGGAGAGCTCTGAAGATGGACCCTTCCTGAGAAAACAGGTAGTGGCTAACCACTTTTTCCTGACATCTTCACAGAGTTGGTCAAGGAAACAAGATCTGAGAGAAGACAGGCCATTTCGGGGGAACATAGTATGGCCCACCAGTCAGAGGACACTCCGGATAGTCACAGACCTACTTGGGGGAAGGAGGTGCCTTTGTGGGAGTGGGTGTGGGTTTGTTGTTTTGTCTCATATTCTGAGAATAGATAGGAAAGGCTGTTTGTTTGGTTTGGAGTGGACAGTTTCTAGTAAGTCATTTGACATGGCGAGTGTTTCTCTTTCTGTGTATCCCACTGTGTCCGTTGTTGTAGACATTAGAAAAGAGAATGCATTAATGGATGTGTCCTGTCTAGTATAAATCATCCCATAATTCATCCTGCCCAATATATGAATGGACTGCAGCTTGTCTTATCGATGTGCAACACCTGCTATCTTTCTAAGTTGTTGTTTTCTTCCTGAATTCTGGCTACTCTCCGAAATAGGCTCATGGATTTGTGTCCAAAATATGTACCACCTCCAAGCTCTGTGACATGGCCATGTCCTGGATAGCTGAGAGAATGGCTAGCATCTCAGAAAACCCAGATATCAGTGTGACCAGGAAAGTCTCAGTGCAAAAACCCTGCTTTGGGCTTTTGCTTAGTTATTGTTGTGTTGCACTGAATGTCAGGAAGGACTTTGCCTCAGGCCACCCCTTTGTGAAGCCTGAAGAAAACAGTTTTCAAATGGAAATGAATGGGCCTCACCTGTAGCTCTTTGCTTAATTGCTTTGGAAAGGGATGTGTCTTTATCATCCTCTTGGGCCTGTGTGTGGCTGTGACTTAGATTCTCAGCACCTGATGGATCTTAAGAATGATCCCATGTGAGCTTCCAAAACCAAAATGGCAAAAAATTTCATTCATTGTGGATGAAGTCTTTTGCCTTCCTCTGTTAGGTTCCTGCACTCCTTTAAATGACAATAGGGATTCTTTGGGTCAAATGAGTTCTTCAAAGCCCTGCAGAGGTGCTTGTGTTTTCGCATGACTCTAAATCACCTAAACAATCGATACCTAAAATCAGTAGGCCTCAAATTGGAGAAACACAGAAGTATTAACGGCAGGCTTATTTGTTCACTCCTGGTTCACAGAAACGGTGTCCAGGCTACCATGACTTTAGACAAATGAGGGGCAAACGAGCTGATTTTGGACACTGTCTTGGGCTGCGCCCCTCATGGAAACCTCCAGCCAGAGGTTAAGATGATTGACTATGTGAAATAAGATGAGGGCCATGTGGGAGTGTTTTGGTTTTAATTTTGGTCATTTGTGTGGCATTGGAAAAAATGACTGGGTCCACGTGGGCTTGAACTCTGGTGTGATTCCCCTTAGAGACTGCGTTTTGGAACTGAACTCAGAGAAGCATTGCCATGAATTTTGTTGGGATATTAAGAGGCCACGCATGAAAGTCGCTCTTGGAAACTGAGACCTAGGCCCCGGGTGGATTTCCACAGAGGCCTGGGAATCTCAGCAAGGATATCACATGATTTTATTCTTAAAGAAATGGCAGCCATAGTTGAGAGTCAAAACACACATGGACCTCACATTGTAGACCTCAATGGGCCTGGCCTAATGTGACCTTTTGTCCACTCTTTGGGAAGCCATGCCTGTGAGAGTTCTCCAGAGATTTCATTGAAATGAGCTTCCTCACCATTTAATGTTTGCTAAATGAACTGAAACCCACAGTGCCTCCAACTTCATGCTTGAAAAATGGCTAGATAAATACCATGAAATTTTTGAAATTCCTATGACCAGGTGGCACTGGAGAAACATTGGATGTCCTGTTGCTGATCATGAGTATACCAGACAGTGCCTTGATTTACTGAGTTTCATGAAAATGGTGTAGAACAGAGATGCCAGTAAGTTGGAGCCTGCTGAGTAGTGGGTCTAGAGCAATGGTGGGGAGGTGTTTGATAAAACATCCGTGGTAGGGCCATGTTTAGCTACCATTGGATTCCAAATGGCTTGTAACTGACATGGTGCCGCCAGCAGACCCTTATATGTAAAGGCATCTTGTTATATGGAGAGTTTTCAGAGGAAAATTAAGAATCAGGTTGATATGGACAAGGGGGCAATGGGGCAAGCTGTGAGAGATAGGAGCCTAGTTGGTGCATTCTCTTGCAGACCCTGACCCACCACACGTGACAGAACTCCCTCCAGCACTGTGTCCCAGTTTAGCTCCTAGTATTTCGTGAAACAAATACCAAACTCACAGTGCAGCAGCAAAAACACCACAAAAAGTGGAGGAGGACCAAATGGCTTCACAGTCCACACGGGGAGACACTTAGTCCCCAGTGGCCTCAGTTTACCTACAAAGAGAGGATTCAGCACTGCTTCATCTTGTTCATTGGAAAACAAGAAACCATGTCCTCCAGGTCACATAGATGCAGACCCAGCTTTGATGGTCTCACTACAGAGGAAGCCAAATCTCCTGAAAACAACATATATTTCAAGTGTGGAAGCTCAGAGGCAGTTTCTCAAAAAGTTTTTAGGCCAGCAGAGCTCCATGTTTGTGGAGGGTTTACTCTGTCCCTTAGTTTTGGAAACTGCTCTACCACCTCCAAGGTTGTGAACTCCTGAGCATTTTCCATTCCAGATATGTATTCACTGATTTTGTAACTCTTCTCCTCTAATTGTGTCTTACTTGGGGTGAAGGTAATGTCAAGGCATTGTTCTGGATGAGAGCGGGAGGATATTTGTGCAGCATATATTTACATACACATTGGATTCATTTTCCAATTATCCATTCGAAATACTGAATCCCTGACACTAACCCATACCTAGTAGACTCAGACTATTCATCCTAATATAATGGAGAAAATTAACCCAACACATTAGAAATACAAGTACTTCAGAGGAGACATGTTGTATAGTTGGACTTGACATTTGCATTATATAAGGTAGTAGTTATAAATCTAGTCAAATTTTAATTGAAATATTCTCCATGTGTTTTTAAACATAACAAATATGTGAATTCTTGTTTCCCTTTTCTGTAGCCTATTCACACATGTATATTTATATGCATATATAGAATCCTACCAGGTATCACACGTACATTTTTGTGAGGTGGCTGTCTTGGCAGATACAAATTGTGAGAAGAGTTCACTCCTCCTAAATGCTGTTGGAAATGAAAATTCAACCTATAGGAGAGCGTCTTAGTAGAACAACATTATACATTAACTCATGTTCAGTAAAATAAATATTTTTGCATTTGTGGATGATACATATTTACTGATGAATTTCGATTGGCATTTATATTGGTATTTTTAATGTCTGTGAGTGTTTGTGTTTGTGTGTGTGTGTGTGTGTGTGTGTGTGTGTATAGGTATAGATATAGATATAGATATACTCTCCAAATTTTTCAAAATATGAAATATATGCGTCTAATATACACTCTCTAAATTCATTCATGTTTATGTATGTGGATTTATAATCCACTTTTCACAAGATTATAATCAGAAATATTCATCCACCTGAAATACATATTTGTTTCCTAGTACTGAAAACTAACTTCAGTGTATGGTGCATACAAATCCTAATTATTCTACAGTAACTGACCCAGTCTAACATCAATGCAAGTAGACTCCTATGGGACATGATCTGTAATTTGTCATTCATTTGTATTCGACACTGGTACATTATTGTTTCTTCAGTTTTTGCACATCACAGGATATACATTTCATCCACAAGTTCACAAATTAATAAGCATTTGTTTCAACTTTCACCACTTCTTGCTTCAGAACACATGTATTGTCAGGGTTTCTTGACTGGTCTTTTCATGAGACTTCTTTCCAAACACATTATTTTGAATTTCCATAATCATTTTGAAGCAAAACTCACACAATCTTCATGATAAACCTAAACACAAATATTTCCATTACATATATACCTGGTTGGAATGAATGATTGTATATCTATATACGATTTCCTTTAATTTTTCAGATATCAGTTCAATTCATTATTTAAAGTTCAAAAAAGTTATATTATTTATTCACAGTATGGTCTATTCATGCTTTTTCTCTATGTTCCTAGAAACAGGGTACACCTCTTTGTACCCTGATTCTCATTTTACATCTTCAATATATTACTCCCAGAAATGGTGAAAGAAATACTCATGTCACCTCATTATCACAGTAATATTCTGGACAAAAAATGGAAAGGTCACACTTATGATTGTACCAAAGCCTAAATGGAAAGTGAACATGGATTTCTAAAAAAATCCATGTCCAGGTTGCCTAATGCTGTCAATTGTCAATCCTATTAGTGACTACATATTTGTTTTTTTCCTAATTTATATATTCAAACTCAACCCTGTTGAAAATGTCTAATTCTATCCCTCACTTTATACTTTGCCTGATTTCGTAATGTTTCTATTGATATATGCTTTTCTACATATTTTACCCAGTTCAATATAGTGACTGACTCTTCATATGTGCTGACATTTACATTCACTCAACAACCGAAAGTCTATTGCTAAAGAACTTTTGGTCCAAATCCTATACTCACTCTTCTTCCTAAACCTACAGACTATCTTCCTAATCCTACTGAATATCCCTTTTTGACTGGATGTTCTCTTCTAAATTCAATCATCCAATGTACAAGGTCCTATGCCATTGTATATCGAATTATCTGAGGCATCTTTGCAGAACATCATTCAAAGCTAAGTATCCCAATCAAGGGCAAAACCCTTCTGCGCTTCAAATCATACCTAGATTTCTGTTTTCCTACTTATATTTCACCTCTATATTCTTGTAAATATTACAGGTTCCCAATACCATTATTCATCACACAGAATCACTCGTAACCCAAATCAAACCTGTTTTTAACCCCAAGTATACACTGTTCCCTCAATCATTTTACAGAAGAGCAGGGACAGAGTGGTTCTTACAATACAGGAAAGTTGGGGACCTTCCACCTGATGAGAACCTCAAATGTCCATGCACAAATGATACCTGGAGAAATTGTAGGCAGGTATGAAGCACCTGAGAGAGCAAAAGTCATCTTCCATGGCAAACAACCTGGTCAGGATGAAGGGATGTGTCTGAATCTGAATCACTTTCTTCTTTTTGTAGAGAAGATGGAAAAAACCAGGCCTGAGTGGAGAGTTGTTCCCGGGTGCCAATGGTGATATACATTCTACCTTATGAAAATGTCACAGGAAGCGTGGGCAACCTCCATTTTATGTTACTCTTTGAAGCAACTGTTAGGACAAAGTGGTTGCCAAGGCAGTGACCTCATTCAGTTCCAAAGAATGTGACATACCTCATTTCCTTGGTGATGGAACTCTCTGAACTTGGTATCCAAGAAGCCAGGCACCCAGAGGCAGTCCCAGTCCCAGTCCCAGTGGGCTCACTTTTTTGGATTTACCAAGGACAGAGTCAGATTTCTTGGTACCTAATGATGTGAGGATGGCCAAATGCCAGGAGAGCTCTGAAGATGGACCTTTCCTGAGAAAACAGGTAGTGGCTAACCACTTTTTCCTGACATCCTCACAGAGTTTGTCAAGGAAACAAGATCTGAGAGAAGACAGGCCATTTCGGGGAAACATAGTATGGCCCACCAGTCAGAGGACACTCCGGATAGTCACAGACGTACTTGGGGGAAGGAGGTGCCTTTGTGGGAGTGGGTGTGGGTTTGTTGTTTTGTCTCATGTTCTGAGAATACATAGGAAAGGCGGTTTGTTTGGTTTGGAGTGGACAGTTTCTAGTAAGTCATTTGACATGGCGAGTGTTTCTCTTTCTGTGTATCCCACTGTGTCCGTTGTTGTAGACATTAGAAAAGAGAATGCATTAATGGATGTGTCCTGTCTAGTATAAATCTTCCCATAATTCATCCTGCCCAATATATGAATGGACTGCAGCTTGTCTTATCGATGTGCAACACCTGCTATCTTTCTAAGTTGTTGTTTTCTTCCTGAATTCTGGCCACTCTCCAGAATAGGCTCATGGATTTGTGTCCAAAATATGTACCACCTCCAAGCTCTGTGACATGGCCATGTACTGGATAGCTGAAGAGAATGGCGAGCATCTCAGAAAACTCAGATATCAGTGTGACCAGGAAAGTCTTAGTGCAGAAACCCTGCTTTGGGCCTTTTGCTTACTTATTGTTGTGTTGTACTGAATGTCAGGAAGGTCTTTGCCTCAGGACACCCCTTTGTGAAGCCTGAAGAAAACAGTTTTCAAATGGAAATGAATGGGCCTCACCTGTGGCTCTTTGCTTAATTGCTTTGGAAAGGGATGTGTCTTTATCAGCCTCTTGGGCCTGTGTGTGGCTGTGACTTAGATTCTCAGCACCTGATGGATCTTAAGAATGATCCCATGTGAGCTTCCAAAACCAAAATGGCAAAAAATTTCATTCATTGTGGATGAAGTCTCTTGCCTTCCTCTGTTAGGTTCCTGCACTCCATCAAATGACAATAGGGATTCTTTGGGTCAAATGAGTTCTTCAAAGCCCTGCAGAGGTGCTTGTGTTTTCGCATGACTCTAAATCACCTAAAGAATCGATACCTAAAATCAGTAGGCCTCAAATTGGAGAAACACAGAAGTATTAACGGCAGGCTTATTTGTTCACTCCTGGTTCACAGAAACGGTGTCCAGGCTACCCTGACTTTAGACAAATGAGGGGCAAACGAGCTGATTTTGGACACTGTCTTGGGATGCGCCCCTCATGGAAAACTCCAGCCAGAGGTTAAGATGATTGACTATATGAAATAAGATGAGGGCCATGTGGGAGTGTTTTGGTTTTAATTTTGGTCATTTGTGTGGCATTGGAAAAAATGACTGGGTCCACGTGGGCTTGAACTCTGGTGTGATTCCCCTTAGAGACTGGGTTTTGGAACTGAACTCAGAGAAGCATTGCCATGAATTTTGTTGGGATTTTAAGAGGCCATGCATGAAAGTCGCTCTTGGAAACTGAGACCTAGGCCCCGGGTGGATTTCCACAGAGGCCTGGGAATCTCAGCAAGGATATCACATGATTTTATTCTTAAAGAAATGGCAGCCATAGTTGAGAGTCAAAACACACATGGACCTCACATTGTAGACCTCAATGGGCCTGGCCTAATGTGACCTTTTGTCCACTCTTTGGGAAGCCATGCCTGTGAGAGTTCTCCAGAGATTTCATTGAAATGAGCTTCCTCACCATTTAATGTTTGCTGAATGAACTGAAACCCACAGTGCCTCCAACTTCATGCTTGAAAAATGGCTAGATAAATACCATGAAATTTTTGAAATTCCTATGACCAGGTGGCACTGGAGAAACATTGGATGTCCTGTTGCTGATCATGAGTATACCAGACAGTGCCTTGATTTACTGAGTTTCATGAAAATGGTGTAGAACAGAGATGCCAGAAATTTGGAGCCTGCTGAGTAGTGGGTCTAGAGCAGTGGTGGGGAGGTGTTTGATAAAACATCCGTGGTAGGGCCATGTGGATCTACCATTGGATTCCAAATGGCTTGTAACTGACATGGTGCAGCCAACAGACCCTTATATGTAAAGGCATCTTGTTATATGGAGAGTTTTCAGAGGAAAATTAAGAATCAGGTTGATATGGACAAGGGGGCAATGGGGCAAGCTGTGAGAGATAGGAGCCTAGTTGGTGCATTCTCTTGCAGACCCTGACCCACCACACGTGACAGAACTCCCTCCAGCACTGTGTCCCAGTTTAGCTCCTAGTATTTCGTGAAACAAATACCAAACTCACAGTGCAGCAGCAAAAACACCACAAAAAGTGGAAGAGGACCAAATGGCTTCACAGTCCACACGGGGAGACACTTAGTCCCCAGTGGCCTCAGTTTACCTACAAAGAGAGGATTCAGCACTGCTTCATCTTGTTCATTGGAAAATAAGAAACCATGTCCTCCAGGTCACATAGATGCAGACCCAGCTTTGATGTTCTCACTACAGAGGAAGCCAAATCTCCTGAAAACAACATATATTTCAAGTGTGGAATCTCAGAGGCAGTTTCTCAAAAAGTTTTTAGGCCAGCAGAGCTCCATGTTTGTGGAGTGTTTACCCTGTCCCTTAGTTTTGGAAACTCCTCTACCACCTCCAAGGTTGTGAACTCCTGAGCATTTTCCATTCCAGATATGTATTCACTGATTTTGTAACTCTTCTCCTCTAATTGTGTCTTACTTGGGGTGAAGGTAATGTCAAGGCATTGTTCTGGATGAGAGTGGGAGGATATTTGTGCAGCATATATTTACATACACATTGGATTCATTTTCCAATTTTCCATTCGAAATACTGAATCCCTGACACTAACCCATACCTAGTAGACTCAGACTATTCATCCTAATATAATGGAGAAAATTAACCCAACACATTAGAAATACAAGTACTTCAGAGGAGACATGTTGTATAGTTGGACTTGACATTTGCATTATATAAGGTAGGAGTTATAAATCTAGTCAAATTTATTTGAAATATTCTCAATGTGTTTTAAACTTAACAAATATGTGAATTCTTGTTTCCTTTTTCTGTAGTCTCTTCACACACGTATATTTATATGCATATATAGAATCCTACCAGGTATCACACGTACATTTTTGTGAGGTGGCTGTCTTGGCAGATACAAATTGTGAGAAGAGTTCACTCCTCCTAAATGCTGTTGGAAATGAAAATTCAACTTATAGGAGAGCGTCCTCGTAGAACAACATTATACATTAACTCATGTTCAGTAAAATAAATATTTTTGCATTTGTGGATGATACATATTTACTGATGAATTTCGATTGGCATTTATATTGGTACTTTTTAATGTCTGTGAGTTGTGTGTGTGTGTGTGTGTGTGTGTGTGTGTGTGTGTGTATAGATATAGATATAGATATAGATATACTCTCCAAATTTTTCAAAATATGAAATATATGTGTCTAATATACACTCTCTAAATTCATTCATGTTCATGTATGTGGATTTATAATCCACTTTTCACAAGATGATAATCAGAAATATTCATCCACCTGAAATACATATTTGTTTCCTAGTACTGAAAACTAACTTCATTGAATGGTGCATACAAATCCTAATTATTCTACAGTAACTGACCCAGTCTAACATCAATGCAAGTAGACTCCTATGGGACATGATATGTAATTTGTCATTCATTTGTATTCGACACTGGTACATTATTGTTTCTTCAGTTTTTGCACATCACAGGATATACATTTCATCCACAAGTTCACAAATTAATAAGCATTTGTTTCAACTTTCACCACTTCTCGCTTCAGAACACATGTATTGTCAGGGTTTCTTGACTGGTCTTTTCGTGAGACTTCTTTCCAAACACATTATTTTGAATTTCCATAATCATTTTGAAGCAAAACTCACACACTCTTCATGATAAACCAAAACACAAATATTTCCATTACATATATACCTGGTTGGAATGAATGATTGTATATCAATATACGATTTCCTTTAATTTTTCAGATATCAGTTCAATTCATTATTTAAAGTTCAAAAAAGTTATATTTTTTTATTCACTGTATGGTCTATTCATGCTTTTTCTCTATGTTCCTAGAAACAGGGTACACCTCTTTGTACCCCCGATTCTCATTTTACATCTTCAATATATTGCTCCCAGAAATGGTGAAAGAAATACTCATGTCACCTCATTATCACAGTAATATTCTGGACAAAAAATGGAAAGATCACACTTATGATTGTACCAAAGCCTAAATGGAAAGTGAACATGGATTTCTAAAAACATCCATGTCCAGGTTGCCTAATGCTGTCAATTGTCAATCCTATTGGTGACTACATGTTTGTTTTTTTCCTAATTTATATATTCAAACTCAACCCTGTTGAAAATGTCTAATTCTATCACTCACTTTATACTTTGCCTGATTTCGTAATGTTTCTATTGATATCTGCTTTTCTACATATTTTCCCCAGTTCAACATAGTGACTGACTCTTCATATGTGCTGACATTTTCATTCACTCAACAACCGAAAGTCTATTGCTAAAGAACTTTTGGTCCAAATCCTATACTCACTCTTCTTCCTAAACCTACCGACTATCTTCCTAATCCTACTGAATATCCCTTTTTGATTGGATGTTCTCTTCTAAATTCAATCATCCAATGTACAAGGTCTTATGCCATTGTATATCGAATTATCTGAGGCATCTTTGGAGAACATCATTCAAAGCTAAGTATCCCAATCAAGGGCAAAACCCTTCTGGGCTTCGAATCATACCTAGATTTCTCTTTTCCTACTTATATTTCACCTCTATATTCTTGTAAATATTTCAGGTTCCCAATACCATTATTCATCGCACAGAATCACTCGTAATCCAAATCAAACCTGTTTTTAACCCCAAGTATACACTGTTCCCTCAATCATTTTACAGAAGAGCAGGGACAGAGTGGTTCTTACAATACAGGAAAGTTGGGGACCTTCCATCTGATGAGAACCTCAAATGTCCATGCACAAATGATACCTGGAGAAGTTGTAGGCAGGTATGAAGCACCTGAGAGAGCAAAAGTCATCTTCCATGGCAAACAACCTGGTCAGGATGAAGGGATGTGTCTGAATCTGCCTCTCTCTCTTCTTATTGTACAGAAGATGGACCAAACCAGGGCTGAGTGGAGAGCTGTTCCCGGGTGCCAATGGTGATATACATTCTACCTTATGAAAGTGTCACAGGAAGTAGGGGCAACCTCCATCTTATGTTACCCTTGGAAGCAACTGTTAGGACAAAGTGGTTGCCAAGGCAGTGACCTCATTCAGTTCCAAAGAATGTGACATACCTCATTTCCTTGGTGATGGAACTCTCTGAACTTGGTATCCAAGAAGCCAGGCACCCAGAGGCAGTCCCCTCCCAGTCCCAGTGGGCTCACTTGTTTGGATTTACCAAGGACAGAGTCAGTTTTCTTGGTACCTAATGATGTGAGGATGGCCAAATGCCAGGAGAGCTCTGAAGATGGACCTTTCCTGAGAAAACAGGTAGTGGCTAACCACTTTTTCCTGACATCCTCAGAGAGTTGGTCAAGGAAACAAGATCTGAGAGAAGACAGGCCATTTCGGGGGAACATAGTATGGCCCACCAGTCAGAGGACACTCCGGATAGTCACAGACGTACTTGGGGGAAGGAGGTGCCTTTGTGGGAATGGGTGTGGGTTTGTTGTATTGTCTCATGTTCTGAGAATAGATAGGAAAGGCGGTTTGTTTGGTTTGGAGTGGACAGTTTCTAGTAAGTCATTTGACACGGCGAGTGTTTCTCTTTCTGTGTATCCCACTGTGTCCGTTGTTGTAGATATTAGAAAAGAGAATGCATTAATGGATGTGTCCTGTCTAGTATAAATCTTCCCATAATTCATCCTGCCCAATATATGAATGGACTGCAGCTTGTCTTATCGATGTGCAACACCTGCTATCTTTCTAAGTTGTTGTTTTCTTCCTGAATTCTGGCCACTCTCCAGAATAGGCTCATGGATTTGTGTCCAAAATATGTACCACCTATAAGCTCTGTGACATGGCCATGTACTGGATAGCTGAAGAGAATGGCGAGCATCTCAGAAAACTCAGATATCAGTGTGACCAGGAAAGTCTCAGTGCAGAAACCCTGCTTTGGGCCTTTTGCTTACTTATTGTTGTGTTGCACTGAATGTCAGGAAGGTCTTTGCCTCAGGCCACCCCTTTGTGAAGCCTGAAGAAAACAGTTTTCAAATGGAAATGAATGGGCCTCACCTGTGGCTCTTTATCAGCCTCTTGGACCTGTGTGTGGCTATGACTTAGATTCTCAGCACCTGATGGATCTTAGGAATGATCCCATGTGAGCTTCCAAAACCAAAATGGCAAAAAATATCATTCATTGTGGATGAAGTCTCTTGCCTTCCTCTGTTAGGTTCCTGCACTCCATCAAATGACAATAGGGATTCTTTGGTTCAAATGAGTTCTTCAAAGCCCTGCAGAGGTGCTTGTGTTTTCGCATGACTCTAAATCACCTAAAGAATCGATACCTAAAATCAGTAGGCCTCAAATTGGAGAAACAAAGAAGTATTAACGGCAGGCTTATTTGTTCACTCCTGGTTCACAGAAACGGTGTCCAGGCTACCCTGACTTTAGGCAAATGAGGGGCAAACGAGCTGATTTTGGACACTCTCTTGGGCTGCGCCCCTCATGGAAACCTCCAGCCAGAGGTTAAGATGATTGACTATATGGAATAAGATGAAGGCCATGTGGGAGTGTTTTGGTTTTAATTTTGGTCATTTGTGTTGCATTGGAAAAAATAACTGGGTCCACGTGGGCTTGAACTCTGGTGTGATTCCCCTTAGAGACTGGGTTTTGGAACTCAACTCAGAGAAGCATTGCCATGAATTTTGTTAGGATTTTAAGAGGCCACGCATGAAAGTCCCTCTTGGAAACTGAGACCTAGGCCCCGGGTGGATTTCCACAGAGGCCTGGGAATCTCAGCAAGGATATCACATGATTTTATTCTTAAAGAAATGGCAGCCATAGTTGAGAGTCAAAACACACATGGACCTCACATTGTAGACCTCAATGGGCCTGGCCTAATGTGACCTTTTGTCCACTCTTTGGGAAGCCATGCCTGTGAGAGTTCTCCAGAGATTTCATTGAAATGAGCTTCCTCACCATTTAATGTTTGCTGAATGAACTGAAACCCACAGTGCCTCCAACTTCATGCTTGAAAAATGGCTAGATAAATACCATGAAATTTTTGAAATTCCTATGACCAGGTGGCACTGGAGAAACATTGGATGTCCTGTTGCTCATTATGAGTATACCAGACACTGCCTTGATTTACTGAGTTTCATGAAAATGGTGTAGAACATATTTGTGTATGCAAATATGTGCTACACAAAATCTTCCTACTCTCATTCACAACAATACCTTGACACTATCTTTGCCCCAAGTAAGACAAAATAAAAGAAGAAGTGTTAGAAAATCTGTGAATACATATCAGGAATGGAACATGATTGCGAGTTCACAATCTTGGAGGTGGTAGAGGAGATTCCAAAAGTAAGGGACAGGGTAAATATTGCACAAATATGGAGATGTGCCAGCCTAAAGACTTCTGGAGAACCTGCCTCTGAGGTTGGCCACTTGAAGTATATGTTGTTGTCAGGACCTATGACTTCCTTTCTAGTGAGACCACCAAAGCTGGGTCTCCATCTATGTGACCTGCAGAACATGGTTTCTTATTTTCCAAAGAAAGTGAGGCAGCAAGGCTGAATTCCCTCTTTGTAAGTAAACTCTTGCCACTGAAGGCTAAGTGTGGCCCCGTGTGGACTGTGAAGCCATTTGGTAATCCTCCACTTTTCATGGTGTTCTTGCTGCTGCACTGGGAGTTTGGTATTGGCTTCAGGAAATACAAGAAATTCAACTGGGTCACAGTGCTGGAGGGAGATCTGTCACGTGTTGTGCGTCAGGGTCTGCAGGAGAATGCACCAACCAGGCTTCTATCCCACATAGCTTGCCCCCTTGACCATAGCAACCTGATTCTGAACATTGACCTGAAACCTCTCCATTCAACAAGATGCCTTTACATACAAGGGTCTGCTGGCTGCACCATGTCAGTTACAAGCCTTTTGGCAGATCCACATAATCCCAACACAGAAGTTTTATCACAGACCTGCAAAACACTCCTCTAGGCCCACTACTCAACAGACTTTAACTTATTTGCATCACTGTTCTACACCATTTTCATGAAACCCAGTCAATCAAGGCACTGTCTGGTACACTCATGATCAGCAACAGGAAATCCAAAGTGTATCCAGTGACACCTGGTGATGGGAATTTCAAATTTTTATGATGTTTATCTAGCCATTTTTCAAGGATGAGGTTGGAGGCACTGTGGGATTTAATTCATTCTGGAAACATCAAATGGTGAGAAAGCCCATTTCAATGAAACATCTGGAGAACTCTCACAGGCAAGACTTCCCAAAGAGTGGCCAAATGATCAAATGAAGCCAGGCCCATTGAGGTCTACAATGTGAGGTCCATGTGTGTTTTTACTCTCAACTATGGCTGTCAAGTCTTAAAGAATAAAATCATGTGATATTCTGGCTCAGATTCCCAGTGCTCTGTGGGAAGCCCCCTGGACCTAGATCTCAGTTTCCAAAGGCCACTACCATGTGTGGCCTCCAAAAATCCCAACACAATTCATGGCAATACATCTCTGCAGTAATTTCCAAACTCAGTCTCTAAGAAGACTCACACCAGAGTTCAAGCCAAGGTGGACCCAGTCATCTCTTCCATCAGCCAAACAAATGACCACAATTAAAACCAAAATACTCCCACATGGCTCTCAACTACTTCCACATAGACACTCATCATTACCTCTGGCTGGAAGTTTCCATGAGGGGCGCAGCTGAAGACAGTATCCAAAATATGCTCCCTACCCTCATTTGTCTAAAGTCAGGGTGGCTTGACAACCTATCTGTGAACAAGGAGTGATCAAATAGGCCTGCCATTAATACTGCTCTGCTTCTCCAATTTGAGCCTAATGTCTGTGGGGTTTAGATTCTTTATGTGAATTGGAGTCATGAGAAAATCCAAGCACCTATGGGCTTGCCTCTGCAGGGCTTTGAAAAACTTTTTGAACCAAAGGATACCTATTCTCACTTGATGGAAATCAGGAACCTTACAGAGGAAGGCGAGAGACTTCATCCACAAGACTGCTCTTTTTCCATTTTGGTTTTGGATGCACACATGAGATCTTTCCTTAGATTCATCAGGTGGTGAGAATCTAAGTCACAGCCTCACACAGGGCCAAGAGGTTGATTCAGACACATCCATTTCCATGGCAATTAAGCAAAGAGCCACAGGTGATGCTCATTATTTTCCATTAGAAAACTGTTTTCTTCAGGCTTCACAAAGGGGTGGACTGAGGCAAAGACCTTCCAGACATTCAGGGCAACGGAACAATAGGTAAACAAAAGGCCCAAATCAGTGTTTCTCCACTGACACTTTACTGGTCACACTGATATCTGAGTTTTCTGAGTTCCTCTCCATTCCCTTCATCTATCCAGTACAAGGCCATGTTACAGAGTTTGGAGGTGGTACATATCTTTTACACAAAACCATGAGCCTATTCTTGAGAGTGGCCAGAATTCAGGAAGAAAACAGGAACTTAGGAAGATAGCAGGTATTGCCCATTCATAAGGAAAGTCGTAGTCCATTCATAAATTTGGCAGGATGAATGCTGAGAAGCTTTCTACTAGACAGAACACATCCATTGATGCATTCTCTTTTCTAATGTCTATAACCACAGACACAGTGGGATACACAAACCCACAACCACACCCACAAAGGCAACACTTTCCTCCAAGTTGGTCTGTGACTATCCAGAGTGTCCTCTGACTGGTGGGCCATACTATGTTCCCCAAAATTGCTTGTTCTGTCTCAAATCTGCTTTCCTTTGCCAACTCTTGAAGTAGTCAGGAGTCAGCGGTGAGCCAATACCTGCTTTATCAGGAAAGAACCATCTTCAGAGCTTCCCTGGCATTTGGCCATCCTCACATCAGTAGGTAAGTGCCGTAGCCCGGCTGGCTGGGCAAAATAACCGGGGGGGTGACGAACAACTTGTGTAGACTGATGCAGCAGGCCTGGAAGCCGTTTATTGTTGAATAAGAGCGGTATTTATACATTTTACACAGCCTATCTAATTAGCATGAAATAGATACAGCAGTCAAACAATAAGGAATCTCCACACTTAATGGCTCGCTTTTGTTACTTCACAAACCACTCCCTCTGGCATTTTGCCAGGCGCCATCCAGACTTCTTTACAGGCTCTAACATTTCTCTGGCAAAATAACAGGTGCCAATCTGACTTGTTTACAGACGTTAACATTTCCCCCTTTTGTTTAATTTAAATAAGGACCATAGTGTTTTTTACAGAAACACCATAAATAACCTGCTAGAAACAGAAAGGGAGGATACAAAATGTTACAGTACCAATCCAATTGATGGCTCCATGCAAGAAGCCCTTGGAAAACTTATACCAGCAATGACACCGTTAGCAAAGATACCGAGTTACAAGTTGTTGTAGATTACAGTCTGTTGTCTCAGTCCAGATAAAGCAGTGTCTCAATAGATTAACTCAGAGTTCAGGTAAATCACAGTCCAGGTAAGTTCTCCAGGCAGCTAGCTTAAGTTGTAGTAGCAGAAACAGCGATAGCTCCGAAGTCTCCTCGGGTTCTCAGCCGAAGTTTCCTCCAGTTCTCAGCAACATTGTAAATTCTTCCACCTTTGTTTTCACCGGCACTTGGACGAAGGCAGGAACTCCGGATGGCTAAAGAAATTCCTGTAGCATTTCACTAAGAAAACAACCTTCTGAACAATTTTAGTACATTATCTCAAGGTTTTTTACATTTGAAATAAGCCTTAATAGTACTCATTACTCATCAGCCTGCAGGTGTGGGAGACCCATTGTAGTTACTGGCCTTGGAAATGATCAAACTTCAGGGATGCCAGTGGCATCTTCTGCCAGCTGTAGCATCCTGGGCAGCCCCAGATGGCCCCAGGGAGAGTCCTGGGCTCAAACTTCTTCCGGGCACAGGGAGCAAAAGCCTGGGAGACTGTGCCTCCAGGTCAGGTCTAGATTTGGGCTCACAGTGGTGATCCGCTCCCCCGGGCAGGGGGGCGGGGAAGAGCCCTCAACTGCCTCTTGGAAAATTCTTACTGCGCCATGATCGGCTTGGGCAGGTGGCAGCCGCCTTGTCATTTCACGCACCCTCCAGTATCGAAAAGTATTCAGTAATAGCCTTTTGCTGCAACTTTTTTCCTGATAATCCTTCTTCTTCTGAACTTTCTTTTTCTTTCTGACTAGAGTTTCTGGGCTTTTATCAACACATGCCCTAACTATTCTTGGTTCCACTGGGGTGCCTTTTTCTCTTATCAATTTACTTCTCACCCCTTCCATATTTTCATCACAAAGACAATACAACATTTCAAGACAAAACAAGACACAAACATACTGCATCAATCTTCTCCATTTTCTCGAAATGGTCATTTTTCCTATCGCCCTATCTGCCTAGGGACGAGGAGATTGCTCCCGTCCTATCTATGGACAGAAAGCTTTTTTCGACCCTTACCCGTGAGTGTCCCAGGGCTCCCCGTAACGGGCCACCATCTGCCGCAGTCCCGCTGCAGCAGAATAACCTGGGGGGTGACGAATAACTTGTGTATGTTGATGCAGCAGGAATGAGAGCCGTTTATTGTAAGATCTGAGCAATATTTATACATTTTACACAGCCTATCTCATTAGCATAAAATAGATACAGCAGTCAACCAATAAGGAATCTTCACACTTAATGGCTCGCTTTTGTTACTTCACAAACCACTCCCTCTGGCATTTTGCCAGGCACCATCCAGACTTGTTTACAGACTCTAACATTTCTCCAGCAAAATAACAGGTGCCAATCTGACTTGTTTACAGACCTTAACAGGTAAGAAGAAAGACTGACTCTGTCTTTGTAAATTCAAACAAGTGAGACCACTGGGACTGGGATTGGTAATGGCTCTGGGTGCCTGGCTTCCTGGATCCCAAGTTCAGAGACTTTCATCACCAAGGAAGTGAGGTGTGGTCACTTCTTTCAGGAACTGAATGAGGTCACTGCCTTGGCTACCACTTTGTCCTAACAGTTGCTTCCAAGGGTTCCATGAGATGGAGGCTGCCCCTACTTCCTGTGACAATTTCATATGTTAGAATGGTATATCAACCATACGCACCTGGGAAGAGCTTTCCACACAGGCCTGGTTTGGTCTACTCTACATTAAGAAGAGTGAGGCTGATTCAGACACATTCCTTCATCCTTCCAGGTTGTTTGCCATGGAGATGTCTTTTGCTCTCTCAGGTCCTTCATAGCTGCCTACATCTTCTCCAGAGATCATTTCTGCACGTACCTTTGATGTTCTCAGCAGGTGGAAGATCCCATACATTCTTGTATTGTAAGACCAACACTGTCGTTGCTCTTCAGCAAAGTTAGATTGAGGGAACAGTGTATGATTAGTGTTATTAACATGTTCGATATGGGTTAGGAACCATTCTGCTGCATGAATAATGGTATTGGGAACCTGTGATATTTACAAGAATATAGAGGTGAAATATATGTACGAAAACAGAAATCTAAGTAAGATTTGAAGCCCAGAAGGTCATTTGTCCCTTGATTGGGATACTTAGCGTTGAATTACATTCTGCACAGATGTTTCAGATAAATCGATATACAATGGCATAGGACCTTTCACCTTGGATGATTGAATGTAGAAGAGAACATCCAGTCAAAAAGTGATAGTGGGTAGGATTAGGAAGATAGTCGGTAGGTTTAGGAAGAAGAATGAGTGTAGGATTTGGAACAAAAGTTCTTTAGAAGTAGGGTATCGCTAAGAGAGTGAATGTAAATATCAGCACATGTGACGAGGAAGTCACAATGATTAACTGGGGAAAATATGTAGGAAAGCAGATATCAATAGAGACATTACAAAATCAGGCAAAGTATAAAGTGAGTGACAGGATTAGACATTTTCAACATGGTTGAGTTTGAATATATAATCTTTGGAAGAAACAAATATGTAGTCACCAATAGGATTTTCATTTGAGAGCATTAGGCAACCTGGACATGGATGTTTTTAGTAATCCATGTTCACTTTCCATTTAGGTTTTGTACAATCATAAGTGTGACCTTTGCTTTTTGTGTCCAGAATATTACTGTGATAAAATGTATATGTAGATCAGGTGACATGAGTATTTCTTCCACCATTTCTGGGAGCAATATTTTGAGGACGTATAAATTAGTATTGGGGGTACAAAGAGGTGTACCTGTGTCTATGAATATAGAGATAATTCGTGAATAGACTGTACTGTGAATAAATAATATAACTGGTTCCACTTAAAATAATGGATTGAATTGATATCTGAAACTAAGTAAGAAATCTTATATTGATATAGAACCATTCATTCCAACCAGTTACACATCTAATGGTAATATTAGTGTTATGGTTTATTGTGACGGGTTTGTGAGTTTTGCTTCAAATGTGATAATGGAAATCGAAAATAATGTGTTTGGAAAGAAGTCTCATGAAAAGAGCAGTCAAGAAACATGGAGGAATACATGTGTTCTCAAGCAGGAAGTGATTGAAAGTGAAACAAATGCCTATAAATTTGCGAAATTTTGATGAGACATATATGCTATGATGTGCATAAACTGAAGAAATAGTAATGTACCAGTGTTGAATAAAAATGAACGTCAAAATGCACATCATCTCTACTTGCATTGATGTTCAACTGGGTCAGTTACTGTAGAAATATTAGGATTTTGGGGGGGGATTAATAATACAATTTATTTTAGCACTAGCATGCCACAGAATGTAGAGGAAAGATCAATGGATTTTTAGTTATAGCACTAATAATCTAACATTTAGTGACTATTTTGGATAGTCTAAAATTACATAAGGCTATGTAACATAATTTTTTTTATTTAACATTCATCAAAGCTTGGAATTTTCATAATATTTCTTCTTTTTTATTTTTTATTTTTTCAGTTGTTGATTGACCTTCATTTTGTTTATTTGTATGTGGTGCTGAGAATAGAACCATGTGCCTTACACATGCTAGAAAAGCATGTTACCACTGAGCCACAAACCCAGCCCCTCCACTTTTATCTTAACATCATACACTCATGTCCCTCTTCTTTACTCACTTTCTTCCCCATTTTCCCCCTTCTCTCCCTTCCTTTTTCGTTTCCCCTCCATATCTATTTTTCTCTCATGTCATTACAAACAGTAGTATGCTATGAAATTTAAGTTTAAGACTGTTTTTTATAGTCATTCTTTTTCTTGAGAAAATCTAAAAATTATAATCACCTGATAGATATATTACAATACATTTATTACACATATGTATCTATATTCATGCATATGCATTACATATATTATATATGTATACATATATATTTAAAAGTACTTTGATTTTCCTGTTAGAAATAATATAGACCAAGTCTTTCTTAATTCTCAATCCTTCCATAATTAACATCTTACAGTGAAAATCAAATAAACATATTTAAGTAAAAAGGTATCATTCTTATTTATCAATACTGATAATTTAAGGTTTTATATCACATTAAGCTGTAATATGGCATATTAACTCTTATGAATTAGAGAAATTTTATTTGAACAACCTATTATTTAAGGACCATATGCACTGACATTTTAAATGGCGTTCTTGTGATTTCTATTTCTATCAATTGTGTATTAATTGCCAAATACTTATTTTAGTACTTTTCATGTTCATAATTGATATAAAGTCAATTGTTTAATTCTTCTTGTAAGTAGTTACTTATTACAGTAGGGACATTATTAATAATACAACATCTTTATAAGAAAAATGGTACAAATTTATTTTCATGCAAAATTAAGAATAATTGCATGCTCTAAATGTTTGATTGTTGATACATATAATAAAGAGCTTTTGATGAGTCTCTTCCCCAGTAAAACATAAAATGCAAAGATAATGTCCAAATAAAGATAAGAAAAATACACATTATCAGCTAGAAACTATTAAATAAAAGATGAAAAGAACAATCCAACACATTGTACGAACTTGTCAGATGAGGTAGTATTCTGGAAGAATAGCCTAAGACTAGACCTTGTCCATGTCAAAATATTCACGAAAAAAATGAAGTATGAAAAGTGTAGAAAATGCTATGAATTTTTCATGAAGATAGGTGAATTATCCTTTCATCTCAATTTATGTGCATTTTCTGGTAAAATAAATTTGTGATATTTACAACTACACAAAACAAAGTTTCTGCATAGCAAAATGAATACATCTGAACCCATTTTTAGCTGATTTCTTCCCACTAAATTTTAAACCTTTATTTATTTATTTATTTATTTTTATTGGTTGTTCAAAACATTACAAAGCTCAAGATATATCATCTTTCATACATTTGACTCAATTGGGTTATGAACTCCCATTTTTTCCCCAAATACGAATTGTAGAATCACATCGGTTACACATTCACACTTTTACATAATGGCATATTAGTGACTGTTGTATTCTGCTACCTTTCCTATCCCCTACTATCCACCCTCTCCTCCCCTCCCATCTTCCCTCTCTACCTCATCTGCTATTGTTCAATTCTCTCCATTGTTTCCCCCCCACTTCCCCTCACAACATTTTATATGCGATTTTGTGAAACATTGAGGGTCTCCTACAATTTTCATAAGCTTTCCCTTCTCTCTCCCTTTCTCTCCCCCCATTCGTCTTTGTTTAATGTTAATATTTTCCTCATGCTCTTCCTCCCTGTTCTGCTCTTATTTGCTCTCTTTATATCAGAGAAGACATTTGGCATTTATTTTTTAAGGACTGGTTAGCTTCGCTTAACATAATATGCTCTAATGCCATCCATTTCCCTGCAAATTCTATGATTTTGTCATTTTTGTGCTGTGTAATACTCCATTGTGTATAGATGCCACATTTTTTTATCCATTAATCTATTGAAGGGCATCTAAGTTGGTTCCACAGTCTAGCTATTGTGAATTGTGCCGCTATGATCATTGATGTGGCAGTATCCCTATAGTACGCTCTTTTAAGATCCTCAGGGAACAGTCCAAGAAGGGTGATAGCTGGGTCAAATGGTGGATCCATTTCCAGCTTTCCCAGGAATATCCATACTTCTTTCAAAATTGGCCTCACCAATTTGCAGTCCCACCAGCAGTGTACAAGTGTACACTTTTCCCCACATCCTCGCCAACACTTATTGTTGTTTGACTTCATAATGGCTGCTCATCTTACTGGAGTAAGATGGTATCTTAAGGTGGTTTTGATTTGCATTTCTCAGACTGCTAGAGATGGTGAGCATTTTTTCATGTACTTGTTGATTGATTGTATGTCCTCCTCTGTGAAGTGTCTGATTAGGCCCTCGGCCCATTTGTTGATTGGGTTATTTGTTATCTTATTGTTTAATATTTTGAGTTCTTTGTATATTCTGCATATTAGGGCTCTATCTGAAGTGTGAGGGGTAAAAATTTGTTCCCAGGATGTAGGCTCTCTATTTACCTCTCTTATTGTTTCTCTTCTTGAGAAAAAAACTTTTTAGTTTAAGTAAGTCCCATTTGTTTTTTTCTTGTTATTAACTCTTGGGCTATTGATGTCTTATTAAAGAATTTGGAGCCTGACCCCACAGTATATAGATCGTAGCCAACTTTTTCTTCTATGAGACGCAGTGTCTCTGATTTGATATCTAGCTCCTTGATCTATTTTGATTTAACTTTTGTGCATGGTGAGAAAACGGGATTCAGTTTCATTTTGTTGCATATGGATTTCTAATTTTCCCTGCACCATTTGTTGAAGATGCTATCCTTCATCCATTGCATGTTTATAGCCACTTTATCAAATATAAGAAAGTTGTAATTTTGTGGATTGGTTTCTCTGTCCTCCATTCTATACCATTTGTCCACCTGCCTGTTTTCGTACCAGTACCACACTGTTTTTGTTACTATTGCTTTGTAGTAAAGTTTGAACTCTGGTATCGCTATACCTCCCGATTCACACTTCCTGCTTAGAATTTCTTTTGCTATTCTGTGTCTTTTGTTTTTCTATATGAATTTCATGATTGCTTTATCATTTCTACAAGAAATGCCATTGGGATTTTGATTGGCATTGCGTTAAACCTGTATAGAACTTTGGGTAATTTCGCCATTTTGATGAATTTAGTTCTGCCTATCCATGAACAGGGTACATTTTTCCATCTTCTAAGATTTTTTCTATCTCTCTCTTTAGGGTTCTGTGGTTTTCACCTCTTTTGTTAGGTTGATTTCCAAGTATCTTATTTTCTTTGAGGATATTGTGAATGGAGTGGTTTTCCTCATTTCAATTTCAGAAGTTTTGTTGCTGATATACAGGAATGCCTTTGATTAATGCGTGTTGGTTTTATATCCTTCATTTATTAACTCTAGCAGTTTCTTTGTAGACCCTTTTGGGTCTGTTAAATATATTACCATGTCATCCACAAATAGCGATAATTCAAGTTCTTCTTTTCCTATTTTTATGCCTTTAATTTCTTTTGTCTGTCTAATTTCTCTGGCTAGTATTTCAAGAACTAAATTGAATAGAAGTGGTGATAGAGGGCATCCCTGTCTTGTTTCAGATTTCAGAGGGAATGCCTTCAGTTTTCTCCATTTAGGATGATCCTAGCCTGAGGTTTAGCATATATAGCTTTTACAATGTTGAGGTAAGTTCCTGTTATTTCTAGTTTTTCTAGTGTTTTGAACATAAAGGGATGCTGAACTGTGTCGAATGTTTTTACTACATCTATCGAGATGATCATATGGTTCTTGTCCTTAAGTCTATTGATGTGGTGAATAGCATTTATTGATTTCCGTATATTGAACCAGCCTTGCATTCCAGGGAAGAATCCTACTTGATCATGGTGCACAACTATTTTGATATGCTTTTGGATTCAATTCACACGGATTTCATTGAGAATTTTTGCATCCAAGTTCATTAGAGATATTGGTTGTAGTTTTCTTTTTTGAAGTGTCTTTGTCTGGTTTTGGGATCAGGGTGATTTTGGACTCCGAGAATGAATTTGGAAGAGCTCCTTATTTTTCTATTTCTTGATATAGCTTGAAAAGTATTGGTACTAATTCTTCTTTGAAGGTTTTTTTGAACTCTGCTCTATACCCATCAGGTCCAGGGCTTTTTTTGGTTGGTAGTATTTTGATGGCTTCTTCTATTTCTTCCTTTGTTTTTGGTCTGTTTAAATTGTGTGTGTCTTCCTGACTGAATCTGGGCAGATCGTATGACTTAAGAAATTTGTCGATATTTTAACTATCTTCTATTTTATTGGAATATAGGGTTTCAAAATACTTTCTAATTATCTTCTGTATTTGTGTACTGTCTGTTGTGATATTGTCTTTTTCATTCCATATGTTAGTAATTTCAGTTGTCTCTCTTCTTCTCATCCTTAGCATGGCTAAGGGCCTGTAAATCTTATTTATTTTTTCAAAGAACCAACTTTTAGTTTTATCAATTTTTTCAATGTTTTTTTTTTTGTTTCAATTTCGTTGATTTCTGCTCTAATTTTAATTATTTCTTGTCTTCTACTACATTTGCTGTTGTTTTGCTCTTCCTTTTCTAGGTTTTTGATGTGTACTGTGAGTTTATTTATTTGTTGTTTTATTCTTTTTTTGAGGAAAGAACTCCAAGAAATGAATTTCGCTCTTAAAACTGCCTTCTTTGTGTTCCATAGATTCCAGTACGATGTGTCTGTATTGTCATTTGATTCTAAAAATATTTTTATCTCCTCCTTTATGTCTTCTGTAACCCATTGATCATTCAGTAGAATATTGTTCATTTTCCATGTGATGTAGGATTTTTCCTTCCTTCTTTTATCATTGATTTCCAGTTTCATTCCATTATGATCAGATATGGTGCATGGTATTTTCTCCACGCCTTTATATTTACTAAGAGTTGCCCAATGGCATAATATATGGTCTAACTTGGAGTAGGATCCATGTGCTGCTGAGAATAAAGTGTATCCACTTGATGATGGTTGATGTATTCTATATATGTCGGTTACGTCAAGGTTATTGATTGTGCTGCTGAATTCTATAGTTTCTTTATTCAGTTTTTTATAGAGGATCTGTCTAATGGCGAGAGCGGTGTGTTGAAGTCACCCATAATTATTGTGTTGTAGTCTATTTGACTCTTGAACTTGAGGCGAGTTTGTTTTATGAGCATTGCAGCTCAATTGTTTGGTGCATACCAATTGATAATTGTTATGTCTTGTTGGTGGATGGTTCCTTTTAACAATATATAGTGTCCTACTTTATCCCTTTTGATTAATGTAGGTTTGAAGTTGATTTTATATGATATGAGTATGGCCACTCCTGCTTGCTTCCGAGGGCCATATGAGTGGTATGATTTTTCCCAACCTTTCACTTTCAGCCTGTGTATGTCTTTACCTTTCATATGAGTCTCTCGAAGGCAGCATATTGTTGGATTTATTTTTTTGATCCAGGTTACTAGCCTATGTCTCTTGATTGGTGAGTTTAGATTTTTAACATTTAAGGTTACAATTGAAATATGATTTGTACTTCCAGTCATGTTTATTTATTTATTTATTTTAATTTGGGTAGTTTTTACTTTTTGGTTTTTTTCTTACCCCTTTACTGAGATACCTCCCGCTGTTAGTTTTGGGCACTATTTTTCAATTCCTCTTCTTGTAGTATTTTGCTCAAAATGCTTTGCAGTGCTGGTGTTCTGTCTGCGAATTCTTTTAGCTTTTATTTATCAGGAAGGACTTAATTTCATTGTCAAATCTGAAGCTTAATTTTGTTGGATACAGTATTCTTGGTTGGAATCCATTATTTTTCAGTGTTTGAAATACATTGTTCAAAGATCTTCTCGCTTTCAATGTCTGTGATGAAAAATCAATTGTTAACCTTATTGGTTTACCCCTGAATGTTATCTGCCTACTTTCTTTCGTAGCTTTTAATATTCTCTCCTTGTTCTGTATGTTGGCTATCTTCATAATTATATGTCTTGGAGTTTGTCTATTATGGTTTTGAATGTTTGAGGTCCTGTATGCTTCCAGGATATGGCAATCCATTCCATCTTTCATCTCTGGGAAGTTTTCTAGAATTATTTCATTTAATATGTTGTTCATTCATTCGGTTTGAATTTCTATGCCTTCTTCTATCCCGATGACTCCCAATTTTGTTTTTTTTATGACATCCCATATCTCTTGAATAGTTGCTCATGGGATTTAAGCATGTTTTCTGTGTTGACTATATTCTTTTCAAGTTGACAAACTTTGTCTTCATTATCTGATGTTCTGACTTCTACTTGATCTAGTCTATTTGTAATATTCTTGTTTGAGTTTTTAATTTGGTTTATAGTTTCCTGCATTTCTAGAATTACTGTATGATTTTTTAAAAGATCTCTATCTCCTGGTAAAGCTTGTTCTTTGCCATTTGAATTTGTTTGTTTAATTCATTTTCAAAATATACTTTTATCCTTAGACTTGCTGCCTCATGTCTTCTCTCTTATTCCTTTCCATCTGAGTTAGGTATGACTTAAGTTTTTTCCCTATCCCTGTTTCTGATGCTTCTAGGTTCTCCTGTAGTATTAAGTTGTCCTTCATTGTTTGTACACCTTGTTTTCCCTTGTTTTTTCATGATGTTCACGTCATTTTCCAGCTCTATTTGATTGCTGTGTTTCTGCTCTCTTCTATAGATTTGTTATGGGTTTATATATCTCTGTTTTCTCTCCTTTGTGTTGGTAGACTATGCCTGCTTAAGTGGATTCCGCTGTTAAGGAATTCTGACGGCCGAGCTCCAGTGATGTCACCTCTCTGCTGTGGTGGGCCCCAGGCTCCTTGCCGGAGTGTCCGAATTGGGTGGGTGGACTGGATTGTCTCTGGTTGGTTTCAGCTCCCGGTCGCTGGCAGGCCGGCAGTCTCCAGCCACCCAGTAGCGCGGGCAGCTTGTGGTCTGTCTTCAGCTGGTGGGTGATCTCTAGCCACACAGTTGCGCGTTTGGTCGCCGGCAGGCGCGCGTTCTCCAGCCGTCAAGACATAGCGTCAGCAGGTGGGCTGGCGCCAGCAGGAAGGTGGTCTCCAGTTGCCCAGTCACACTGGCAGTGGGCCGGCGTTCTCCAGCCAGCCAGTCAGGAGGGCCTGGCCTCTAGTCCCCTGGTTTATCCTGCTAGTCCTGATTTCTCCTGCTAGACCAGATTTCTCCTGAGTGATGCTTCTCGGCAGCTCAAACTGTTCTCTGGGTCTGCCGTTTGTTGGGTGGGGAGGGTGTCTATTGGGAACCCTGGAACTCTATTGTTTTAATTTTTTTCGCTTGCCCATCGCCCCGCACTGGCTAGACAAGTTTCATTTTTGCCGCTGATGGGAAGGGGAGATGAAGGTCAGGTGCCTCTAGTTTTCCCCCAGTCTTTATGCAGACTTGCTCTGATTATTCCTCCCCCAAAAGCCTAGGAGATATTTTATGCGAATTCCCCTCTGTATGTGAGATGAGCTGAGAAACACACACCTGTTTTATTCTTGCAATCTGTCAGGGAGTGGTGGTGGTTACTTCAGCTCTCCAAGATGGTGGCTGTTGGTTTCCTTTGTGGAGTTTCTGCTTTGGGGCATAGAAATGTACTGCTAACTTCCCCGTCTGAAATCCCGAATTCAGCTGGGGGCTCAGTGGATGCTCAGCCAGCAGGATTCCACAGAATCCGCAGCAACGTTTCTCCCTGCTTGCTGGTCGCTTCTCGGTGGTGCCTCACCATTTGTAGACACAGGGCAGGTCACGCGGATCAATCAGAATGGATCTCCAGTTGCACAAGTGGCTTGTGTTTGAGACTCAATTACCGGACCTCGGTGGTGGAAATCATTCTTCTAGGTTTGGGTAAACACCCATTTTCCTGTAAGATCCTAACAAGATAGTTTTTCATTGCTCTAACTCGTTATTCACTTGCGCAGTGGCAGGGTACACTGGGTGTGATACACTGTCTTCACAGCCATCTTGCAATGCCGAAATATTAGGATTTGGATGCACCATTTACTGAAAACTGTTTCAGTACTAGGAAAAAATATGTATTTCAGGTGGATGAATATTTCTGAGAATAATTTTTTAAAAATTGGATTATAAATCCACATACATGAATATGAATGAATTTAGGGAGTGCAAAATAAGACACAAATATTTCATATTTTGAAAAATCTGGAGAGTATATATATATATATATATATATATATATATATATATATACACACACACACACACACAGACATTAAAAACTAGCAATATATATGCCAATCAAAATTCATCATGAAATACATATCATCCACAGACCCAAAAATATTCATATACTGAACATGGATTTATGTATAATGTTGTTCAACTAGGAGGCTTACCCATAGGTTGAATTTTCAGTTCCAACAGCATTTAGGAGGAGTGATCTCTTCTCACAATTTGTATTTGCCAAGTCAGTCACCTCACAAAAATGTACGTGTGATACCAGGTACAAATCTATATGTGCATATAAAATTACATGTGCTGAATAGGCTACAGAGAAAAGGAGACAGGAATTCACATATTTGTTAACTTTCAAAACACACGGAGAACTATTTCAACAAAAAAAATGACTAGATTTATAACTCCTACCCTATATAATGCAAAAGGCAATTCCAACTATACACCATGCCTCCTCTGAACTGCTTGTATTTCTATTCTGTTTTGGTTATTATTCTCTATCATATTACGATTAGTAGTCAGAGTCTATTATGGTAGGGGTTAGAGTCAGGGATTCAGTATTTCGAATGGAAATTTGGAAAATGTATCCAATGTGTATGCAAATATGTGCCACACAAAATCTTCCCACTCCTCCAGAACAATGGCTTGACATTATCTTCGCCCCAAGTAAGACATAATTAGAGGAGAAGAATTAGAAAATCAGTGAATACTTCTCTGGAATGTAATATGCTAAGAAGTTCACTACCTTGAAGGTGGTACAGGAGTTTCCAAAAGTAAGGGACAGGGTGAACACTCCATAAACATGGAGCTCTGCTGGCCTAAAGACTTCTTGAGAAATTTCCTCTGAGATTGGGCACTTGAAACATATGTTGTTATGAGGAGCTTTAGCTTCCTTTGTACTGAGATCATCAAAGCTGGGTCTGCACCTATGTGACCTGTAAAACATAGTTTCTTATTTTCCAATTAACATGAGACACCAGTCCTGAATTTGATCTTTGTAGGTAAACTGTGGCCACTGGGTTCTAAGTGTCTCCCTGTGTGGACTGTGAAGCCATTTGTTCATCCTCCAATTTTCATGGTGTTTCTTGCTGCTGTATTTGCTTATGAAGTAAAAAAAAGATCACCTGGGACACAGTGCTTGAGGGAGTTCTGTCACGTGTGGTGGGTCAGGGTCTGCAAGAGAATATACCAACAATGCTTCTATTCCACATAGCTTTTCCCCTTGACCACAGCAACATAATTCTCAACATTGCCCTGAAACCTCTCTATATAACAAGATACCATTACATATAAGGGTCTGCTGGCTGCACCATGTCAGTCACAAGGCATTTGGAAGCCAATGGAAGATCAACATGGCCCCACCACAGATGTTTTATCACACACCTCCCCTCCTCTGATCTAGGCCCACTACTCAGCAGGCTCCAATTTACTGGCATCTCTGTTATACACCATTTTGATGAAACCTAGTCAATCAAGGCACTGTCTGGTATACTCATGATCAGCAACCGGTTTTCCAAATTTTCTCCAGTGCCACCTGGTCATGGAAATTTCAATAATTTTATTGTATTTATCTAGCCATTTTTCACGGATGAAGATGGAGGCACTGTGGATTTCAATTTGTACAGGAACCATTAAATGATGAGAAACCTCATTTCGATGAATGCTCTGTAGAACTGTTAAAGACAAGGCTTCCCAGGGAATGGCCAAAAAGTCACATGAAATCAGACCCATTGAGGTCTACAATGTGAGGTCCATGTGTGTTTTGACTGTCACCTATGCCTACCAAGTCTTTCAGAAAAAAAAAATCATGTGGTATCCTGGCTGAGATTCCCAGTGCTCTGTGGAAAGCCACCCTGGGCCTAGATCTCAGTTTCCAAGGGAGACTCTCATGCGTGCCCTCCTAGAATCCCAACACAATTCATGGCACAAGTTCTCTGAGATCAGATCCAGAATGCACTCTCTAAGTGTAATCACACCAGAGTTCAAGCCCATGTGGACCCAGGCATCTCCTATAACAGCCACATAATGACCACAATTAAACCAAAACACTCCCACATGGCCCTCATCTTTTTCCATATAGATACTCATCATAACCTCTGGCTGGAGGTTTCCATGAGGGGCACATTCCAAGACAGTGTCCAAAATAAGCTCCCTTGCCCCTCATTTGCCTAAAGTCAGGGTGGCCTGGACATACTTCCTGTGAACCCGGAGTGATCAAATAGGCATGCCGTTAATACTGCACCGCTTCTTCAATTTGAGGCCTACTGAGTTAGAGGTATAGATTCTTCATGTAAATTAGAGTCATGAGAAAACCCAAGCACCTTTGCAGGGCTTTGAAGAACTCAATTGACACAAAGGATCCCTATTCTCACTTGATAGAGGTCAGGAACCTCACAGAGGAAAGCGAGACTTTATCCACAATGACTGGTGTATTTGCCATTTTGGTTTTGGATGCACACATGGGATCTTTCTTTAGATCCATCTGGTGCTGAGAATCTAAGCCACAACCTCACACAGGGCCAAGATGCTAATTCAGACACATCCCTTTCCAAAGCAATTAAGCAAAGAGCCACAGGTGATGCCCAATCATTTCCATTTGAAAACTGTTTACTTCAGGCTTCACAAAGGGGTGGCCAGAGCAAGAACTTGATGACATTCAGTTCATCAGAACAATATATAAGCAAAATGCCCAAAGCAGGGTTTTTCCACTGAGATTTTCCTGGTCACACTGATATCTGAGTTTTTTGAGATGCTCGCCATTCCCTTCAGCTATCCAGTACATGGCCATGTCACAGAGCTTGGAGGTGGTATATATGTTGGACACAAAACCATGATCCTATTCTGGAGAGTGAACAGAGTTCATGAATAAACCTGGAAATTAGGAATGTATTAGGTTATGCCCATCTTTAAGTAAAGCCGCAAACCATTCATAAATTGGGCAGGATGAAATGGGAAGCTTTCTACTAGACAGGACACATCCATTGATGCACTCTCTTTTCTAATGTCTACAACCACGGACACCATGGGATACACAGACATAGAAACACTCTCCTTTTCAAACGACTTACGAGAAACAGTTCACTCCAAACCAAACAAACCACCTTTTTTTCCTATTCTCACAACATGAGACAAAATCACAAACTCACAACCACACCCACAAAGGCACCTTTTTACCCTAAGTAGGTCTGTGACTCTATGGAGTGTCCTCTGACTGGTGGGCCACACAATGTTCCCCCGAAATGTCCTGTCCTGTCTCAGATATGGTCTCCTTGGCCATCTCTATGAAGTTGTCAGGAGCCAGCGGTGGGCCACTATCTGCTTTTTCAGGAAAGGCCCCTCTTCAGAGCTCTCTTGGCTTTTGGCCATTCTAACATCAGTAGGTACAAAGAAAGACTGACTCTGTCCTTGGTAATTCCAAACAAGTGAACCCACTGGGACTGGTACTGGGACTGGCTCTGTGTGCCTGGCTTCCAGGATCCTAAGTTCAGAGAGTTCCATCACCAAGGGAGTAAGGTGAGGTCACTTCCTTCAGGAACTGAATGAGGTCACTGCCTTGGCAAACACTTTATCCTAACAGTTGCTTCCAAGTGTCTCATTAGATGGAGGCTTCCCCTACTTCTTGTGAAACATTCACAAGTTAGAATGGTATATCAACCATAGGAACCCTGTAATAGCTCTCCACACAGGCCTGGTTTGGTCCATCTCCTCTACATTGAGAAGAGAGGTTCTGATTCAGACACATCCCGTCATCCTGACCAGGTATTTTGCCATGGAAGATTACTTTTGCTTTCTCAGGTCCTCCATAGCTGACTACATATTCTCCAGGGATCATTTCTGCATTGAACTTGTGGTTCTCAACAGGTGAAAGATCCCCTACATTCCTGTATTGTAAGACCAACTCTGTCCCTGCTCTTCTTTAAATTTACATTGAGGGAACAGTGTATTGTTAGGGTTAATAAAATGTTTGATTTGGGTTAGAAATCATTCTGCTGGATGAATAATGGTATTGGGAACCTGCGATATTTTTAAAAATATAGAGGTGAAATATATAAATGAAAAAAGAAAGTCTAGGTAATTTTGAAGCCCAGAGGGGCAATGGGCCCTTCATTGGGATACTTAGCTTTGATTTACGTTGTGCACAGATATCTCAGATAAATCGATATACAATGGCATAGGACCTTGTTCCTTTTATGATTAAAATTCGAAGAGAACATCCAGTCAAAAAGGGATAGTAAGTAGGATTAGATAGATATTCGGTAGGTTAACAAAGAAGAGTGAGTATAGGATTTGGAACAAAAGTGCTTTAGCAATAGGGTTTGGGTTAATGTGTGAAAGTAAATATCAGCACACTTGAAGGGTCAGTCACAATGATGAACAGTGGAAAATATGTTGGAAAGCAGATATCAATAGAGATATTACAAAATCAACAAATGGGCCAAGAACCTGAACAGACACTTCTCAGAAGAAGACATACAATCAATTAATAAGTACATGAAAAAATTCTCACCTTCTCTATCAGTCAGAGAAATGCAAATCAAAACCACCCTAAGATACCATCTCACTCCAGGATGATTGGCAGCCATTAGGATGTCAAACAATAATATGTGCTAGCGAGGATGTGGGGAAAAGGGTACACTTGTACATTGCTGGTGGGACTGCAAAATGGTGCGGCCATTATGGAAAGCAGTATGGAGATTCCTGGGAAAGCTGGGAATGGAACCACCATTTGACCCAGCTATCGCCCTCCTCGGACTATTCCCTGAGGACCATAAAAGAGCATGCTATAGGGATACCGCCACATCAATGATCATAGCAGCACAATTCACAATAGGCAGACTGTGGAACCAACCTAGATGCCCTTCAATAGATGAATGGATAAAAAATAATGTGGCATCTATACACAATGGAGTATTATGCAGCACTAAAAAATGACAAATTCATGGAATTTGCAGGGAAATGGATGGCATTAGAGCAGATTATGCTAAGTGAAGCTAGCCAATCCTTAAAATACAAATGCCAAATGTCTTCTTTGATTTAAGGAGAGCAATTAAGAACTGAACAGAGGGAAAGAGCATGAGGAAAATATTAACATTAAACTGAGACAAGTGATGGGAGGGAAAGGGAGAGAGAAGGGAAATTGCATGGAAACGGAAAGAACCCTCATCGTTATACGAAATCACATATACGAGGTTGTGAGGGGAAAGGGGGGGAAGGGAGAGAACGGAACAACAACAGATGAGGTAGAGAGGGAAGATGAAAGGGGAAGGGAGGGGGGATAGTAGGGGATAGAAAAGTCAGCAGAATACAACAGTCACTAATATGGCATTATGTAAACATTGTGAATGTGTAACTGATGTGATTCTGCAATCTGTATTTGGGGTAAAAATGGAAATGCATAACTCACTTGAATCAAATGTATGAAAGATGAAAAAAAATTAAAAAAAGTACTAAATTGGCTCATCGTAACAATAAAAAAAGAGATATTACAAAATCAGGCAAAGTATAAAGTGAGTGATATGATTAGATATTTGCAACAGGGTTGATTTTGAATATATAATCTTAGGAAGAAACAAATATGTAGTCACCAATAGGATTGATATTTGAGAGCATTAGGCAACCTGAACATGGAAGTAATCCATGTTCACTTTCCATTTAGGCTTTAGTACAATAATAAGTGTGAACTTTGCATTTTGTGTCCAGAATATTACTGTGATAAAATGTATATGTAGATTAGGTGACATGAGTATTTCTTTCACCATTTCTGCGAGTAATATTTTGAAGACATATACATAAGTATTGGTTGTACAAAAAGCTGTACCCTGTGTCTATGAATATACAGATAATGCATGAATAGACCATACTGTGAATAAATAGTATAGCTGGTTCCACTTTAAATAATGGATTGAATTGATATTCACAAAGGAGTGGTCTGAGGCAAAAACCTTCCTGAAATTCAGGGCAACAGAACAATATTTAAACAAAACGCACAAAGCAGGGTTTCTCCACTGAGACTTTCCTGTTCACACTGATATCTGAGTTTTCTGAGATGCTCGCCTTTCCATTCAGCTATCCAGTACATAGCCATATCACATAGCTTGGAGGTAGTACATATCTTGGACACAAAACAATGAGGCAATTCTGGAGAGTGTCCAGAATTCAGGATGTAAACAGAAACTTTGAAAGATAGCAGGTGTTTCCCTTCAATAAGGAAAGCTGCAGTCCATTAATAAATCAGGCAGGATGAATGTTGCGAAGCTTTCTCCTAGACAGGACACATCCATTGATGCATTTTCTTTTCTAATGTCTACAACCACGGACAGAGTGGGATACACAGACATAGAAGCACTCGCCTTGTCAAAGGACTTACTAGAAACAGTCCACGCCAATTCAAACAAACAGCCTTTCTTACATCTTCTCAGAACTTGAGAAAAAACCATACACACACCTACACCCACAAAGGCACCTCCTTTGTGGAGTGTCCTCTGAATGGTGGGCCATACTATATTCCCCCAAAATGGCCTGTTGTATCTCAAATCTGGTCTCCTTGGCCAACTCTGTGCAGTTGTCAGGAGCCAGCGGTGAACCAATACCTGCTTTCTCAGAAAGGTCTTTCTTCAGAGCTTTCCTGGCATTTGGCCATTCTCACATCTGTTGGTACTAAGAAAGACTGACTCTGTGCTTGGTAAATTGAAACAAGTGAGACCACAGGGACTGGGACTGCGACTGGCTCTGGGTGCCTCTCTTCCTGGATCCCAAGTTCAGAGAGTTCCATCACCAAGGAAGTGAAGTGAGGTCACTTCCTTCAGGAACAGAGTGAGGTCACTGCCTTGGCAACCTCTTTGTCCTAACAGTAACTTCTAAGGGTCCCATGAGATGGAGTCTGTCCCTTCTTTCTGTCACACTTTCACAAGTTAGAATGGTATATCAACCATAGGCACCTGGGAAGAGCTCTCCACACAGGCCTGATTTGGTCCATCTTCTCTACATTTAGAAGATAGAGGTTGATTCAGACACATCCATTCATCTTGACCAGGTTGTTTACCATAAAAGATGACTTTTCCTCTCTCAGGTCCTTCATAACTGCCTATATCTTCTCCAGGGATCATTTCTGCATGGACCTTTGATGTTCTCAGAAGGTGGAAGATCCCCTACATTCCTGTATTGTAAGACCAACTCTGTCCCTCCTCTTTTGTAAAGTTAGATTGAGGGAACAGTGTATGTTTAGGGTTAATAACATGTTTGATTTGGGTTAGGAATCTCTCTGCCCCATGAATAATGGTATTGGGAACCTGTGATATTTACAAGAATATATAGGTGAAATGTAAGTATGAAAACAGAAATCTAGGTAAGATTCGAAGTCAGAAGGGCATTGGGTCCTTGAGTGGGATTCTTAGGTTTGAATTATGTTCTGCATATATGTCTCCGACAAATTGAAATACAATGGTTTGGGACCTTATACCTTGGATGATTAATTGTCGAAGAGAACATCGAGTCAAAAAGCAATAGTCAGTAGGATTAGGAAGATAGTCAGTAGATTTAGAAATAAGAGTGAGTATAGGATTTAGACCAAAATTTCTTTAGCAATAGGGTCTCGGGTAGACATTGAATGTAAATATCAGCATATGTGAAGTGTCAGACACAATGATGAACTGGGGAATATATGTAGGAAAGCAGATATCAATAGAGATATAAGGAAATCAGGCAAAGTATAAACTGAGTGATAGGATTAGACATTTTCAACAGGCTTGAAGTTGAATATATAATCTTAGAAAGAAACAAATATGTAGTCACCAATAGGATTTACATTTGAGAGCATTAGGCAACCTGGATATGGTTGTTTTTAGTAATCCATGCTCACTTTCCATTTAGGCTTTGATACAATCATGAGTATGACCTTTGTTTTTTGTGTCCAGAATATTACTGTGATAAAAAAAGAAATATATATATATATATATATATATATATATATATATATATATATATATATATATATATATATACATATATATATATTGATAGATAGATAGATAAGGTGACATGTTTATTTCTTCTACCATTTTTGGGAGCAATGTTTTGAAGAGGTATAAATTAGTATTGGGGGAACAAAGAGGTGTACACTGTGTCTATGAATATAGAGATAATGCATTAATAGACCATACTGTGAATAAATAGCATACCTGGTTCCAACTTTAATAATGGATTGAATTGAAATGTGAAAATGTACAGGAAATCTTATATTGATATTCACACATTCATTCCAACCACTTATACATCTAATGGTAATATTAATGTTATGGTTTATCTTGAAGAGTGTGTGGGTTTAGCTTCAAAATTGATTATGGAAATCGAAAATAATGTGTTTGGAAAGAAGTCTCATGAAAAGACCAGTCAAGTAACATGGAGGAATACATGTGTTCTGAAGCAGGAAGTGATTAAAAGTGAAACAAATTCCTATAAATTTCTGAACTTGTGAATGAAATATATAACCTATGATGTGCAAAAACTGAAGAAATAGTAATGTACCAGTGTTGAATTAAAATGAATGTCAAAATAGACATCATGTCCCATAGGAATATACTTGCATTGATGTTAAACTGGGTCAGTTACTGTAGAAATATTAGGATTTGTAAGCACCATTGATTGAAGTTAGTTTTCAGCACTGGGAAACAAATATGTATTTCAGGTAGATGATTATTTCTGAGAATAATCTTGTGAAAAGTTGATTATAAATCCACATACATGAACATGAATGAATTTATGGAGTGTATATAAGACAAATATATTTCATATTTTATAAAATCTGTAGAGTGTATGTATATATATATATATATATATATATATATATATAGACAAAAAAACACAAAAATTTATTAAAAAGTATCAATATATATATGCCAATCGTAATTCATCATGTAATATATATCACCCTCAGATGCAAAAATATTTATTTTACTAAACATGGGTTTATGTATAATATTGTTCTAATAGGAAGCTCACCCATAGTTTGGATTTTCAGTTCCAACAGCGTTTAGGAGGACTGATCTCTTCTTACAATTTGTTTCTGCCAAGTCAGCCAACTCATAAAAATATACGTGTGATACCAAGTAGGAATCTATATGTGCATATAAAAAGTACATGTGCTGAGTAGGCTACAGAGAAAGGGAGACAGGAATTCACATATTTGTTAACTTTAAAAACGCATGGAGAGAGCTGGGGATGTGGCTCAAGTCGTAGCGCGCTCGCCTTGCATGCGTGCGGCATGGGTTCGATTCTCAGCACCACGTGCAAACAAAGATGTTGTGTCCGCCGATAACTAAAAAAATAAATATTATAGAATTCTCTCTCTCCTCTCTAACTCTCTCTTTAAAAAAAAACACATGGAGGACTATTTCAATTAAAAATTGAGTAGATTTATAAAACCGACCCTTTATCATGCAAGAGGGAAGTCCAACTATACACCATGCCTCCTCTGAACTGCTTGTATTTTCATTTTTTTTTGTTTATTTTTCTCCATCATATTAGGATTAGTAGTCAGAGTCTAGTAGGGTATGAGTTAGTGTCAGGGATTCAGTATTTCGAATGGAAAATTGGAAAATGGATCAATGTGTATGCAAATGTGTACTACAAAAAAATTTTCCCACTCTCATTCAGAACAATGCCTTGACATTACCTTCACCCCAAGTAAGACACAATTAGAGGAGAAGAGTTAGAAAATCTTTGAATACATATCTGAAATTGAAAATGCTTAGGGTTCACAACCTTGGAGATTGTAGAGGAGTTTCCAAAAGTAAGGGACAGTGTAAAAACTCTACAAACATGGAGATTTGCCTGCCTAAAGACGTCTGGAGAAACTGTCTCTAGGTTGGGTACTTGAAATATATGTTTTTGTGAGGATCTTTAGCTTCCTTTCCAGTGAGACCATCAAAGCTGCGTCTTCATCTCTGTGATCTGGAGGACATGGTTTATAATTTTCCAATAAACATGAAGCAGCAGTGCTGAATTCTCTCTTGTATGTAAACTGTGGCCACTGGGGGCTAAGTGTCTCCCCATATGGACTGCGAAGCCATTTTATCATCCTCCACTTTTCCTAATGTTTCTTCCTGCTGCACTCGGAGTTTGGTATTTGCTTCACGAAATACAAGGAGTTCAACTGGGACAGAGTGTTGCCGCGAGTCCTGTCACGTGTGGTGGATCAGGGTCTGCAGGAGAATGCACCAACAGGGCTTGTATACCACATAGGATGCCCCCTTGACCATAGCAACCTGATTCTGAACATTGCACTGAAACCTCTCCATATAACAAGTTGCCTTTACATATAAGGGTCTGCTGGCTGCACCATGTCAGTCACAAGCCATTTGGAAGCCAATGGCAGATCCACATGGCCCCACCTCAGATGTTTTATCACACATTTGCTCACCACTGCTCTAGGCCCACTACTCAGCAGGATCCAAATTATTGAGATCTCTGTTCTACACCATTTTCATCAAAACCAGTCAATCAAGGCACTGTCTGGTACACTCGTGATCAGCAACAGGACATCCAAATGTTCTTCATTGCCACCTGGTCATTGGAATTTCAAAAATTTCATGGTATTTATCTAGCCAATTTTCAATTATGAAGTTGGAAGCACTATGGCTTTCAAATCATTCAGGAATCATTCAATGGTGAGGAAGCTCATTTCAATGAAAAATTTGAAGAACTCTCACAGGCAAGGCTTCCCAAAGAGTGGCCTAAAAGTCACATGAATCCAGGCCCATCGAGGTCTACAATTGAGGTCCATGTGTGTTTTGACTAGCAAATATGGCTTCCAAGTCTTTCAGAAAAAAATAATTTGATATCCTGGCTGAGATTCCCAGTGCTCTGTGGAAAGCCACCCTAGGACTAGATCTCAGTTTCCAACGGAGACTCTCATGCATGGCCTCCTAAATTCTTAACACAATTCATGGCAATACTTCTTTGATGATTGATCCAGAACTGAGTGTTTAAGGGGAATGACACCAGAGTTCAAGCCCAGGTGGATCCAGTCATCTCTTCCAACTGCCACACGAATGACTACAATTAAAACCAAAACACTTCCACATGGTCCTCACCTTCTTCCAGAGAGACACTCATCATTACCTCTGGCTGGAGTTTTTCATGTGGGACGCATCCCAAGAGAGTGTCCGAAATAATCTTCCTTGCCCCTCATTTGCCTAAAGTGAGGGTGGCATGGTCACCCTTCCTGTGAACCTGGAGTGATCCAATAGGCCTGCTTCTCCAATTTGAGGCCTACTGACTCTCAGGGATAGATTCTTTAAGTGATTTGGAGTCACAAGAAAACACAAGCACCTCTGCAGTTCTTCAAAGAACTCATTTGACCTAAAGGATCCCTATTCTCACTTGATAGAGGTCAGAATCCTAACAGAGGAAGGCAAGAGACTCATCAACAATGACAGATTTTGGCCATTTTTGTTTTGATTGCACACATGCAATCTATCTTTAGATCCATCATGTGCTGAGAATCTAAGCCACAACCTCATACAGGGCCAAGAGGCTGATTTAGACACATCCTTTTACAAGCAATTAAGCAAAGATCCACAGGTGATGCCCATTCATTTCCATTTGAAAACTGTTTTCTTCAGGCTTCACAAAGGGGTGGCCTGAGGCAAAGACCTTCCTGACATTCAGGACAACAGAACCATAGGTAAGCAAATGAACCAAAGCAGGGTTTCTCCACTGAGAATTTCCGGGTCACACTGATATCTGAGTTTTCTAAGATGTTCCCATTCTCTACAGCTATCAAGTATATGGACATGTCTCAGAGCTTGGAGGTGGTACATATCTTGGAAACAAAACCATGAGACTATTCTGGAGAGTGGCCAGAATTCAGGAAGAAAACAGGAACTTAGGAATTTAGTAGGTGTTGCCCATCCATAAGGCAAACCAAAGTCCATTCTTCAATTAGGCAGGATGAATGCTGGGAAGTTTTCTACTAGACAGGACACATCCTTTGATGCCTTCTCTTTTCTAATGTCTACAACCACGGACACAGTGGGATACTCAAGACTTAGAAACACTAGCCTTGTCAAACGACTTACTAGAAACAGTCCACTCCAACCCAAAAAAACTGCCTTTTCTATCTATTCTCAGAACATGAGAGAAAAGCACAAACTCACTGAACACCCACAAAGGCACCTCCTTAACCCAAGTAGGTCTGTGACTATCTGAAGTGTCCTCTAACTGGTGGGCCATACTATGTTCCCCTGAAATGGCCTGTCCTTTCTCAGATCTGGTCTCCTTGGCCAACACTGTGAAGTTGTCAGGAGCCAGTGGTGAACCAATACCTGCTTTCTCAGGAAAGGCCCCTCTTCAGAGCTCTTCTGCCATTTGACAATCCTCATATCAGTCGGTACCAAGGAAGACTGACTCTGTCCTTGGTAAATCCAAACAAGTGAGACCACTGGGACTGGGACTGGGACTGGCTCTGGGTGTCTGGCTTCCTGCATCACAATTTCAGATTTTTTGGTCACCAAGGAAGAGAGGTGAGGTCACTTTCTTTAGGAACTGAATGAGGTCACTACCTTGGCCACCACTTTGTCCTAACAGTTGCTTCGAAAGGTCCCATGAAATTGAGGCTGCCCCTACTTCCTTTGACACTTTCACAAGTTAGAATGGTATATCAACCATAGGCACCTGTAAACAGCTCTCCACACAGGCATGGTTTCATCAGTTCTCTACATTACGAAAGGAGAGGCTGATTCAGACACATCCCTTCATACTGACCCTGTTGTTTGCCATGGAATATGGCTTTTCCCCTCTTAGGTCCTTCATAGCTGCCTGCAACTTCTTCAGGGTATAATTTCTGCATGGTCCTTTGATGTTCTCAGCAGGTGGAAGATCCCCTACATTACTGTATTGTAAGATAAACTCTGTCTCGGCTCTTCTGTAAAGTTAGTTTGAGGGAACAATGTATGGTTAGGCTTAATAACATATTTCATTTGAGTTAGGAATCATTCTGCTTAATGAATAATGGTATTGGGAACTTGTGATATTTACAAGAATATATTGGTGAAATATAAGTTTCAAAACATAAATCTAGATAAGATTTGAATCCAGGAAGGGCATTGGGCTGTTGATTGGGATACTTAGCTTTGAATTATGTTCTGCACAGATGTCTCAGATAAATCAATATACAATGGCATAGGACCTTGTACCTTGGATGATTGCTTGTCGAAGAGATCATCCAGTCAAAAAGGGATAGTCTTTAGGATTAGGAAGATAGTCGGTATGTTAGAAAAAAGAGTGAGTATAGGATTTGGACCAAAAGTTCTTTAGCAATAGGGTTTCGGATAAAGAGTGAATGTAAATGTCAGCACATGTGAAGAGTCAGTCACAATGATGAACTGGGGAAAATATGTAGGAAAGCAGATATCAATAGAGACATTAGGAAATCAGGAAAATATAAAGTGAGTAATAGGATTAGTCATTTTCAACAGGGTTGAGGTTGAATATATTATCTTAAGAAGAAACAAATATGTAGTCACCAATAGGATTGATTTGAGAGCGTTAGGCAACCTGGATATGGATGTGTTTAGTAATCCATGCTCACTTTCCATTTAGGCTTTGGTGAAAGGTTAATAAAATAGGTACTTGTTACTTACTGTTTTTCTGTATGCTTAACAAAACACTGTTGAAGTCTTGAGGACTGTTTGCTAATCTTGTTTCCAGAATGTGCTGTCCCCAACTGCCAAAATGCAAATGTATACCCTCACCCGTTTGCACGCAAACCACCCACTTGCCCTGACCCATCAATAAACTTCCCTCCCTGCCCTCTCCAAGGAAAGCATATAAGCTCTGCTTAAGCTGTTCTCATTGCTCTCTGCTCTATTCAAGTGAGCTCTGAGCCCCAGAATGCTGGACCCATAATAAACCATTTACTGTTGCTTGAGACATTCCTCTGGTGGTCTCTTCCTCTGATGCTTGCCCGACCTTTACATCTGGAGGCACGAGCAAGATCCGGCAGCGGCGGATGAAAGATCCCCAAGGGGCTCTTTTCAGGGTAAGTAAGGGAACTCTTTTTGGTTTTAGGTTTCAGGTTAGGGCTTGGCAAAATGGCTATTGGTGATGAGCGTGAGCTCTCTCTGACAGAGGCTGACATACGTGTCACAGAGCCACAGGCCACGTCCCTGGGGGATGCCCCAGAGGACTCAGGAAATCGAGGAACAATAGTCTCCTTGACTCAGTGATATTTTGCTTCGGATTCAGTATTGCCAGCCCATCAGGTTTTGCTGGCTACTCAGTCCTGGCCTCAGTATTGGACGTCCATTGCCTGTCTTTATTGTCTTGTCTTGTCAGTGTAGTGTGTGATTTCTTTCACTGTTTGTGTATCTCTCATTTTGGGACAGAGCACTTCAACACCTCTCTTCCTGACCCTTGATCACTGGACCAAAGTCTGTGCAAGGCCCAGAATCTTTCTTTTTCAGTAAATTGCTGGACCTGGCAGACCCTCTGTGCCTCAGAATGACCCACCTTTGGAGTTGGATAGCCCCTAGAAACATCTACTTCCCACTAATTTGAAACGTCAGAGATTTTGTCTTTCAACCGGGGCCACATAGACATCCAGATCAACAGCCATATATCTTAACTTTGCAGGACCTCTGCAAATCTCCTCCTACATGGGTGAAGCCTTTCTTTGTCTCTGCGCCCACTCCTACTCCTTCCACCATGATTCTATCTCACAAACCCTCTGCTCTTCCTCCTCCAACCTCTGTTCTCCCTGAGTCTCAAGACTCTACTGGACTCTCCTACCCTTCTTATCCGCTGCCGTCGTCCACCAACCCCCAACAACCTCTAAGTGATTCCTTTGCTGCTGACTCAGCCTCTCCGCCATTGGAGAAAGCTAGGCCGGCCCAGCGCCCACCAGATGACTCCCCCTTGTCACACACACAGCCCCTCCTTCCCTGGAGAAAGCTGGCCCGGCTAAAAGAACTCAAAGAACTCCCTGGCGTTTTCACACCTGTCTACTTGGGATGACTGCCAACAAATCCTAGGGATTCTCTTCATGACAGAGGAATGAGAGAGAAACTTTCTGGAAGCTAGAAAAAAATATCCTCGGACCAGATGGGTGACCAACACAACTTCCCAACATAATCAAAGCCGGCTTACCCTTGAACTGACCCAACTGGGACCCCGACACCTTTGAAGGTAGGGAGCATCTGTCCACTTATTGCCGGGCCCTAATAGTGGGTTTCCAACCGGCCGCTAGCCAACCAAATAATTTGGCCAAGGTAAGAGAGATTATTCAAGGGCCTGATAAATATCCCTCTATGTTTCTAGAGAGAATTATGGAGGCGTATAGGAGATATACTCTTTTCGATCTTCAGGCAGAGGATCAAAAGACATATGTCATGATGGCCTTCATTGGGCAAGCTGATCTGGATATTAAAAGAAAGTTACAATACTTAGATGGATTACAAGATATGACTTTGAGAGATTTACTCAGGGTAGCCGAGAAAGTATCCTATAAGAGAGAAACAGAGAGAACGAAAGGGAGCAATGGGAGGATGACAGATGAAAAAGACAGATGAAGGTATTAACTAAGGTCCTGGTCACAACAATAAATAGGCCAGAAATTAAGAAACAGGGAGACAAGAAACGATACCTGGGTCCCCACCAGAGGCCACCCTTGGCCTCACATCAATGTGCCTACTGTAAAGAAAAAGGACACTGAGCCAAAAAGTGCCCTAGAAAGAGACAGCCACGCCAGACAGCCTTTCTGACTCTGGAGGTTGACTGAGAATGTCGGGGCTCAGATCCCTTCCCCGAGCTCAGGGTAACTTTTGAAGTGAAGGGGACCCCATAAACTTTGAAGTGGATACAGCAGCAGTATACTCATCCCTTAAGGCCCCACTGGGCCCTCTATCAAATAAAAGGTCTCTAGTTCAAAGGGCTAACAGCAGTAAATATCAGACTTAGACAACTAAGAGGACCATGGACATGGGGAAAGGAAAAATCCAACATTCCTTCCTAGTAATCCCAGAATGCCTGGCCCCATTGATGGGCAGAGATCTGCTCAGTAAGCTCCGGGCCAAAACAACTTTTAACCCCGAAGGCCCCAAAATGAAATTTCTAAATCCTTCACTAAAAACTCCTATAGTCATGGCTTTATAAATGTCAGTCAAAGATGAACATCCACTTTTCACACACCCCAAGAATGATCAAACAGGCAAGCTACCCCAGAAATGGATAACAGATTACCCAGATGCCTGGGCAAAAATTGTTGGGTTAGGACTAGCCATGAAACAACCTCCAAGAACAGTGGAGTTAAAAACCTCAGCCTCCCCAATCAATGTCAAACAACATCCTCTGAGCAAAAATGCTAAAGATGGGTTAAGGCCCCATATTCAGAAATATCTGGCTTTAGGGTCCTAAGGCCCTGACAATCGGCCTGGAACACTCCCCTGCTACCAGTAAAAAATCCAGGAACTGGGGACTATCCCCATTCAAGACCTAAGAGAGATCAACAACAGAGTGCAGGACATTCACCCCACGGTAAATAATTTGTACAATCTGCTTATCACTCTGAACCCTGAGTAGAAATGGTATGGACATAAAGATGCTATCTTTTGCATGCCTCTGCATAAAGACAGTCAGTTTCTGTTTGCTTTTGAGTGGGTAGACCCAGAAACCGGAACATATGGTAAACTAACATGGACTAGACTCCCACAGGGGTTCAAAAACTCCCCCACTCTCTTTGATGAAGCCCTCCACAGAGATGTCAACAACTTCAGAACTATGCACCCCGAAGTCACCCAGCTTCAATACGTGGATGACCTGCTACTGCAGCCAACACCAAGGAAAACTGTGAGTCTGGGAACCAAGCACTATTATGTAAGCTTGCTCAACTCGGGTATAGAGCTTCTTCCAAAAAACCCCAAATTTGCCAGCAAGAAGTAGTCTTCCTGGGCTATTCCCTTAGAGGTGGTAAACGTTGGCTCACTGAGCCCAGAAAACAAACGGTTGTGCAGATACCCCCCCCAGCAGCAGACAACACAAAGAGTTTCTTGGGACTACTGGGTTTTGCAGGTTATGGATTCCTGTGTTTGTGTTCTTAACTTCTCCTTTATACCCGCTGTTAAAGGGAGATGCCCAATTCCAATGGACCCCTGAGCACCAGCAAGCTTTTGATAACATCTTACGACACTGGCACTGAACTCCTCAACTTCACTGAGCCAAGCCTGCAATTTCAGAAAGCCCTACACTACGTTAAAAATGTACATCAATTCACACACCTTGGTCCAAAGAAACTGCAGGCATTCCTGAAGGATCAAGAACAGAGTTTTCCACTAACCGACTCACAGCGAAAGGACATAACTGAACGGGTAACAAAACCCTGTCCGTTCTGTCAATAGAACAATTACCCTTCCAAGCTTCCTGTAGGAAAGCGCCTATGAGCAACCAGACCAGGAAATTCTGGGAAGTGGACTTTACTGAAATTTAGCCAGCAAGGTATGGACTTCAATATCTCCTAGTGTTTGTAGATATATTTTCAGGATGGATTGAAGCCTTCCCCACAAAAAAAAAAGGCACAAATGGTGGTAGAAAATCCTGAAAGATATTTTTCTATGATACGGCCTACCTAAGGTAATAGGGTCTGATAATGGACCGGCGTTCATGGCCCAGGTAAGTAAGGGGTTAGCCAGGATCCTGGGGATAAATTGGAAGTTACATTGTGCTTATAGACCGCAGAGCTCAGGACAGGTTAAAAAAATTAATAGAACCATTAAAGAGACCTTAACGAAATTAAGCTTAGAGAGGGCATCAAAGATTGGACTATGCTCCTGCCTTATGCACTGTTTCATGCAAGAAATACTCCCTCTGTTTCTTTGTGTAACCTCACCTCCTATAAAATTCTCTATGGGGCCCCTCCTCCAGTAAGGACCTAACCACAACTCTAAGACCTACCGATCCCTTCCACACCCCCTTGCTTGACAAACTTAAAGCTATTGAAAGAACTCAGGGATACCTGTCAAAACAGCTGGCCACTGCCTACCAACCTGGTGAAGAGGAGACTCCACATCGATATCAAAAAAGAGACTTCATCTACATAAGATGACATCAGGTGTCATCCCTGGAACCCCGCTGGACAGGACCATACCAGGTGCTAATTATAAAACCTACAGTGGTAAAGGTAGACGGAATCACTTCCTGGATCCTAATTCTCATCTCAAGCCTGTGCCCTGTCCAGACACTGGCTTGAAAGTGGAAAAGACTGGTAACCCTTTCAAATTGCATATTTGCCATGTGGATAAGGCTATAGACTCTCCCCTTGGCCACCACTAGTCCTAACCATCATCAGCCCATTCAGCAGCGATGGCTGATCACAAATCCAATTAGACAAGAAGTATGGTCTGTCTCACATACAGCCCCCTTAGGGACCTGGTGGCCAACTCTCCACCCAGATATTTGTCAGCTGGGTATACGTCTTTCCAATTGGGATATCTCTGATGAAGAGGATCCCACTAAAATCCCATTAAATTTCTCCCGTACCATAGATAATGGAAACAAACATTATGGATGTAGGAACACGCAAGCCTGATGCAGGTTGGCTAGCCTAGATTACTATGTTTGCCTGGTGGACTATCAAAGCCACAAACAACCACGGCTGTGTGGGGGAAAAGCCGTCTTCTTCCATAAGTCATGGGGATGTGAGCATACAGGGGCTGCCTGGTGGAACCCAAACTCCTCATCAAATTTAGTTCACAGCATTGGCCATATTACCAATTAGACAACCAAAACCGATGGCCCCCAGAGGGGTCTCTAGATCCTCAAATTCTGTGTGACTATTTCAACTTCGGCAAGTGATCAAAAGGATTGAAGAAAATTCCCCTATGTGTAGGCCTTTTCCCTCCTTTGCTCACATCACGAAATATGTTTCTCCAATAGATCCTTCTGCTCCAGATTCTCTTCTGTCACTCTCACATCAACAACCTGATTTCTCCCCTCCAATTACTAGATCAAAACCCCAAACCTCCTCTGGTTCTCAGACCATTGCCCCCATGCTGAGGCAGCAGGTACTGAGGTACCCTTCCACCCACTCACTCCTCTCTTCTCCTGTCAGTGCCCACACCGGGTCCCACCAGGTCCTCTTACCAGCTAACCCAAAGCTCAAACCAGCTGAGGAGTGCCCTCAGACGCCTATCCAAGATGTAATGAAAATGGCCTTTAAAGTTGCTTTGTCATCACTAAAAACAGGTTACTAAGAATTTAAAGTCCCTCACAGGCTTTTTAGATACTCATTCCCGTCTTCCCATCTGCTCTACCTGTTCTACTGCTCAAGTTTTGTTGCCAGGAAAATCCCAAACCCTTTTCCCATTATTCTTTTATATCTCTTTTTCTTCATTCTCAGAACCACAGAACTGCTCTCACCCCCCGCCTTCCCCGTCTTCCCCTCTGTACCAGGCCCACAGAAAAATCTTAAATGGCCTTCTCCAGAAGTCTTCATCGTGGCTGACTTTAGGACTTTCAGCAACAAAGTCTTTATAAAAGAGTTCAGTGTAGATAAACTTCCTCTTTTCGTGTTGCTCTGTTATACTTGGCCACTGGCTGGAAAAATCAGCCCTTCTAAGCTAGACACCCCCTTACTAGTTTTTCACAAAATATGTGAACAAGGCCTCTGGCCTTGAGCTGAGGCTTCCAGAGATGGCTACATTTCCAAGATAAAGAAGTTACCAACTGGGCTCCATGGTAACAGCTGGCAGGGAGAAAATAAAAGAGAAGAAAAAAGCTCTCCCCCTCCCAGGTGTCCTTAATAAGTTATCTTTCCCAGAGAAGAGGAAAATAAAAACAGAACCCAAAACTGCTTTTTGTGAACTTCTGCAGACTGTGAATTTCTGAGTCTTTTCCCTTACATGTTGGGTACAAAATTCTGAAACTACCTAAACTTGGGATTCAGGGGATTAATTGATTACAACAGAAGCAATGCCCTCTATATCCGGTTGCAACCAAATAGGACTGTTTCCCTATCTTTGGTGCTATCTTAGGTGCCTTGCCTTGTCCATACCTACAACAGTATAATTCTATATACTTAAACATTGTTTATTCATAAAATTATCAACAGATGTGATTAATTATGTAATGGTGCAGATGTTTCCCCGAGTGCTCTATCAGGAGGCAGGATCATTTAAATTTCAAATAGGGGGGCATACAACCCGGTTCCGCTGGCAACCTGTATCCTTCACTTTAGCCATCCTATGAAGAATAGTAGTTGCTGCAGAGAAGGGCACAGGAACCACTGCCCTAATCCATGGGACACAACAAATGACCCAATTAGAAGCAGCAATAGACCAAAACTTAAAGATATTAAAAAACCACCATCACAGCTTTACAAGAATCTTTAACCTCTCTCTCTGAAGTTGTTTTACAGAACAGGCGAGGGTTCGACCTCCTCTTCATGAGAGAAGGGGCCTTTGTCCTGCATTGAGGGAAGAATGTTGTTATTATGCCTACCATACTGGAGTTGTAAAAGAATCTATGATTAAATTAAGAAGACGCATTGAAGAGCATCAACAAGAGAGAGAGGCCCAAAAAGGGTGGTTTGAGTCTTGGTTCACAGAGTCCCCCTGGGTAACTATGCTTTTATCAGCCCTGGCCTGTCCATTAATAATCCTCACATTATTGCTAACTGTAGGACCCTGTTTGCTCAACCGTGTAGTTTCCTTTCTCCAAGCTCAAATTGGACAAGTTAAACTTATGGTAATCAGAAATCAATATACCACACTAGCAAACATAAAATGTGACATCCTCAATGATCACTATTATGATTTAATGTAACCAAAAGAAAGTGGGGAATGAAAGGTAAATAAAATAGGTAATTGTCACTTCCAGTTTTACGGTATGCTTAACAAAACACTGTTGATATCTTGAGAACTGTTCGCTAATCTTGTTCCCTGAATGTTCTGTACCAACTGCAAAACTGCAGAATGTACTCCCTCACCCATTTGCACGCAAACTGCCCACTCGCGCTGACCCATCAATAATCTTCCCTCCCTGCCCTCTCCAAGGAAAGTATATAAGCTCTGCTTAAGCTGTTCTCAGGGCTCTCTGCTCTATTCAAGGGAGCTCTGAGCCCCAGCATGTTGGACCCCCATAAACTTTTGGCTGTTGCATTAGACAGTCCCTGGTAGTCTCTTCCTCCGATGCTCGCCTGACATTTACATTGGTAAAATAATAAGTGTGACCATTGCTTCTGTGTCAAAATGTACAAATTATTATTGGGGGTACAAATAGGTGTACCCTGTGATATGAATATAGAGATAATGCATGAATAGACAATACTGTGAATAAATAATATAATGGATTCCAAATTTAATAATGGATTCAATTGATATCTGAAAATATAAAGGAAATCTTATATTGATATACATACATTCATTCCAACCAGTAAAACATCTAAACGTTATATTAGGATTATGATTTATCATGAAGAGTGTGTGAGTTTTCCTTCAAAATTGATTATGGAAGTTGAAAATAATGTGTTTGGAAAGAAGTCTCATGAAAAGACCAGACAAGAAACCTGGAGGAATCCATGTGTTCTGAAGCAGGAAGTTATTGAAAGTGAAACAAATGCCTATAAGTTTGCTAACTTGTGGATGAAATATATATCTTATGATGTGCATAAATTGAAGAAATAGTAATGTAGCAGTGTTGAATAAAAATGAATGTCAAAATACACATCATGTCCCATAGTAATCTACTTGCATTGATGTTAAACTGGGTCAGTTACTGTACAAATTTAGTATTTGTATGCAACGTTAACTAAAGTTAGTTTTCAGTACTGGTAACAAATATGTATTTCAGGTGGATGAATATTTCTGAGAATAATCTTGTGAATACGTGATTATAAATCCATACACATGAACATGAATGAATTTAGGGAGTGTATATAAGACACATATATTTCATATTTTGAAAAATCTGGAGAGTATATATATACAAAAAACACACATGCAGAGACATTAAATTACCAATATATATGCCAATCGAAATTTATCATGAAATATATATCATCCACAGATGCAAAAATATTTCTTTTACTGAACATGGATTTATGTTTAATGTTGTTCAACTAGGAAGCTCACCCATAGGTTGAATTTTAAGATCCAACAGGGTTTAGGAGGAGTGATCTCTTCTCATAATTTGTATCTGCCAAGTCAGCCACCTCACAAGAATGTACATGTGATACCAGGTAGGATTCTATATGTGCATTTAAAAATACATGTTCTGAATAGGCTATAGGGAAAGGGAGACAGGAATTTATATATTTATTAACTTTAAAAACACAAGGAGAACTATTTCAATTAAAAATTAACTAGATTTATAACACCTGCCCTTCATAATGCAAATGGCAAGTCCAAATATACACCATGCCTCCTTTGAACTGCTTGTATTTCTATTCTGTTTGGGTTAGTTTTCTCCATCATATTAGGATTAGCAGTCAGAGTCTAGTAGTTTATGAGTTAGTGTCAGGGATTAAGTATTTCGAATGGAAAATTGGAAAATGAATCCAATGTGTATGCATATATGTGCTACACAAAAATCTTCCCACTCTCATCCACAACAATGCCTTGACATTAACTTCGCCCCAAGTAAGACACAATTAGAGGAGAAGAGTTAGAAAATCTGTGAATGCATATGTGGAATGGAATATACTCAGGATTTCACAAACTTGGAAGTGGTAGAGCAGTTTCCAAAAGTAAGGCACATGGTAAACACTCCACAAACATGGAGTTCTGCTGGCCTAAAGACTTCTTGATAAACTGCCTCTGAGGTTGGGCACTTGAAATATATGTTGTTGTCAGTAGCTTTAGCTTACTTTCTAGTGAGACCATCAAAGCTGGGTCTGCATCTATGTGACCTGGAGGACATTGTTTCTAATTTTCCAATGAACATGAGGCAGCAGTGCGAATACTCTCTTTGTAGTTAAACTATGGCCACTGGGAGCTAAGTGACTCACCGTGTGAACTGTGAAGCCATTTGGTCCTCCTCCACTTTTCGTGGTGGTTCTTGCTGCTGCACTGGGACTTTGGTATTTTCTTCATGAAATACAAGGAGATCAACTGGGACACAGTGCTGGAGGGAGTTCTGTCACGTGTGGAGGTCATGGTCTGCATGTGAATGCACCAACCAGGATTCTATCCCACATGGGTTGCCCATTTGTCCATAGCAACCTGATTCTGAACATTGCCTTGAAATCTCCCTATACAAAAAGATGCCTTTACATGGAAGGTTCTGCTGGCTGTACCATGTCATTCACAAGCCATTTGGAAGCCAGTGGCAGATCCACATGGCCCCACCACACATTTTATCACACACCTTCACACCACTGCTCTAGGCCCACTAATTTGCAGGTTCCAACTTACTGGCATCTCTGTTCTACACAATTTTCAAGAAACCTAGTCAGTCAAGGCACTGTCTGATACACTCATGATTAGCAATAGGACATCCAAAGATTCTCCAGTGCCACCTGGTCATGGGAATTCCAAAAATTTCATGGTGTTTATCTAGCCAATTTTTTGAGGATGAAGTTGGAGGAACTGTGGTTTTCAAAAACCATAAAATGTTGAGGAAGCTCATTTCAATGAAACTCTGGAGAACTCTCATAGGCAAGGCTTCCCAAAGAGTTGTCAAAAGGTCACATGAAGCCAGTCCAATTGAAGTCTACAATGTGAGGTACATGTGTGTTTTGACTCTCAGCTATGGCTGCCAAGACTTTAAGAAGAAAATCATGGATTATCTTGGCTGAGATTCCCAGTGCTCTGTGGCCTTGATCTAAGTTTATAAGGGCTACTCTCATGCGTGGGCTCCTAAAATCCCAACAAAGCTCATGGCAATACTTCTCTGAGGTCAGTTTCAGAATTCAGTCTCTATAGGGATTCACACTAGAGTTCAAGCCCAGGTGGACCCAGTGATTTCTTCCAATCGCCACACAAATGACCAAAATTTAAACGAAAACACTCCCATATGGCCCTCATCTTTTCCACATAGACACTCATCATAACCTCTAGCTGGAGGTTTCTATGAGGGGCGCTGGACAAGACAGTGTCCAAAATAAGCTCCCTTGCCCGTCATTTGCCTAAAGTCAGGGTGGCCTGGAAACCCTTCCTCTGAACCAGGAGTGATCAAATAGGCCTACCATTATTACTGTTCCACTTCTCCAATTTGAGGCCTACTGACTGTGGGGTTTAGATTCTTCATGTGGATTGGGGTCATGAGAAAACCCAAGCACCAATGGGCTAGACTCTGAAGGGCTTTGAAAAACTCATTTGACCCAAAGGATTCCTATTCTCACCTTATGGAGGTCAGGAAACTTACAGAGGAAGGCGAGAGACTTCATCCATAATGAGTACTCTTTTGGCCATTTTGGTTTTGGATGCACACATGGCATCTTTCTTTAGATCCATCAGGTGCTGAGAATCTAAGCCAGAGCCTCACACAGGGCCAACAGGCTGATTCAGACACATCCCTTTCGAAATCAATTACTCAAAAAGGGACAGGTGATGCCCATTCATTTACATTAGAGAACTGTTTTATTCAGGCTTCACAACGGGGTGGCCTTAGGCAAAGACCTTCCTGACATTCAGTGCTATAGAACAATAGGTAAGCAAAAGTCCCAAAGCAGGGTTTCTCCACTGAGACTTTCCTGGTAACATTGATATCTGAGTTTTCTGAGATTCTCGCCATTCCCTTCAGCTATCCAGTACATGGCCAAGTCACAGAGCTTGGAGGTGGTACCTATCTTGGTCACAAAATCATGAGCATATTCTGGAGAGTGGCCAGAATTCAGGAAGAAAACAGGAACTTAGGAAGATTTCAGGTCTTGCCCACAAATAAGGCAACCCTCTGTCCTTTTATAAATTGGGCAGCGTGAATGTTGGGAAGCTTTCTCCTAGACAGGACACATCCATTGATGCATTTTCTTTTGTAATGTCTACACCCACGGACACAGTGGGATACACAGACATAGAAACACTTGCCTTGTCAAATGACTTAATAGAAACAGTCCACTCCAAACCAAACAAACCAACTTTCCTACCTATTCTCAGAACATGAGACAAAACCACAAACCCACACTCATTCCCACAAATGCACCTCCTTCCCCCAAGAAGGTCTGTTACTAACTGGAGTGTCCTCTGCCTGGTGAGCCATTCTTTGTTCACCCGAAATGGCCTGTCTGTTCTCAAATCTGGACTCCTTGGCCCACTCTGTGAAGTTGTCAGGAGCCAGCTTTGAGCCGCCACTACCTGCATTCTCACTGAAGACACCTCTTCAGATTTTTTCTGGCATTTGACCATCTTCACATCTGTAAGTACCAAGAAAGACTGACTCTTTCCATGATAAATCCAAAAAAGTGAGATCTCTGTGACTGTTACTGGGCCTGACCCTGGGTGCCTGGTTTCCGGGATCCCAAGTTCAGAGAGTTCCATCACAAAGAAGTGAGGTCGGTCACTTCCTTCATGAACTGAATGAGCTCACAGCCTTGGAAAACACTTTGTCCTAACAGTTTCTTCCTAAGGTCCCATGAGATGGAGGCTGCCCCTACTTCCTGTGACACTTTCACAAGTTAGAATGGTATATCAACAATAGGTACTGGGAGAGAGATCCCCACACAGGGTTGGTTTGGTCCATTTTGTCTACATTAAAATGTGAGAGGCTTATTCAGACACATCTCTTCATCCTGACCAGGTTGTTTGCCATGGAAAATGACTTTTGCTCTCTCAGGTCCTTCATAGCATTCTATATCTTCTTCAGGGATAATTTCTGCATGGATCTTTGAGATTCTCAGCAGGTGGAAGATCCCCTATATTCCTGGATTGTAAGACCAACTCTATCCCTGCACTGCTGTAAAGTTAGATTGAGGGAACAGTGTATGGTTAATGTTAATATCATGTTCTATTTGCGTTAGGAATCATTCTGCTGGATGAATAACGGTATTGGGAACCTGAGATATTTACAAGAATATGTAGGTGAAATATAAGTATGGAAACAGAAATCTAGGGAAGACTTGAAGCCAAGTAGGACTTTGGGCCCTTGAGTAGCATACTTTGCTTTGAATTATATTCTGCACAGATGTCTCAGATAAATTGATATACAAAGAAATAGGATCGTATACACTAGATGATTGAATAACATACAGAATATCCAATAAAAAAGGGATAGTCTGTAGGATTAGCAAGATAGTCAGTAGGTTTAGAAAGAAGAATGAGTATAGGATTTGTACCAAAAGTTCTTTACAAATAAGGTTTCGGGTAGAGAGTGAATGTAAATGTCAGCACATGTAAAGAGTCAGTCACAATGACGAATTGGGGAAAATATGTAGGAAAGCAGATATAAATAGAGACATTAGGAAGTCAGTAAAAGTATGAAGTGTGTAATTTGTTTAGACATTTTCAACGGTTTGAGTCTGAATATATAACCTTAGGCAGAAACTAATATGTTGTCACAAATTGGATTGACTTTTGAGAGCATTAGGTAACCAGGACATGGATGTTTTTATTAATCCATGCTCACTTTTTATTTAGGCTTTGGTAAAATCATAAGTGTGACCTTTGCATTTTGTGTCCAGAATATTATTGTGATAAAATGTATATGTAGATCAGGTGACTTGAGTATTTCTTCCACCATTTCTGTAGCAATATTTTGTAGATGTATAAATTACTATTGAGGGTACAAATAGGTGTACCCTGTGTCTATGAATATGCAGATAATGCATGAATAAACCATACTGTGTGTAAATAATATAACTTGCTCTACTTTAAATAATGGATTGAATTGATATCTGAAAATATAAAAGAAATCTCATATTGATATACAATCATTCACTGCAACCAGTTATACATCTAATGGTAATATTATGGTTGTGGTTTATCCTGAAAGGTGTGTGAGTTTTGTTTCAAAAGTGATTATGGAAATCAACAATAATGTGTTTGGAAAGAAGTCTCATGAAAAGAATAGTCAAGAAACTTGTAAGAATACATGTGTTCTCAAGAAGGAAGTGATTGAACATTATATATCATACTATATATAATGTGCATAAACTGCAGAAATAGTAATGTACCAATGTTGAATAAAAATGAACATCAAAATACACATCATGTCCCATAGGAATCTAATTGCATTGATGTTAATCTGGGTCAGTTACTGTAGAAATATTAGGATTTTTATCCACCATTCACTGAAGTTACTTTTCAGTACTAGGAAAAAAGTATGTATTTAAGTTGGATGAATATTTCTGAGAATAATCTTGTGAAAATTTGATTATAAATCCACATAAATCACAAAACATTATAAACACAAAAGTCACATGGACATTAAAATCTAGCAATATATATGCCAATTTAAATCCATCTTGAAATATATATCATCCACTGATCCAAAACTATTTATTTAATGAACTTGTATTTATGTATAATGTTGTTCAGCTAGGAAGCTCCCCCATAGATTGAATTTTCTGTTCCAAATCAGTGTTTAGGAGGAGTGATCTCCTAAATGTGTATGCAAATATGTGCTACACAAAAATCTTCCCACTCTCATCCAGAACAATGCCTTGATATTACCTTCACCCCAAGTAAGACACAGTTGGAGGACATGAGTTAGAAAATCTGTGAATACATATCTGGAATGTAAAATGGTCAGGAGTTCACAACCTTGCAGGTTGTAGAGGAGTTTCCAAAAGTAAAGGACAGGCTTGATAGACCCAACCTGATCTTTTATTAGAATTGGGAGCCATCTTGCCAGAAAGCCATGAAAAGATAATTTGGGCTTTACTATAAATTACTGCAAATTCTGAACCTGCTTGGAATGCCTGTCCGTGCCTTGAACTCATCCATGCCTGGCTCTCTGACCAGATAACAGTGCTCTCTGAAACATTAGTGACACCTAATAAATATTGGCCTTCCCAGGCCAGACAACGACCCTCTCTGAGTCTCTAATGGTCCTCATAATTTCTGATGTTGGGGCCAGCAAAAAAAATGTAAACTACCATCAGTGTGATGCTTTCAAAGTTCTGTTATCTGTAACCCCCTTTTTGTGTAACTTTCTGGGCTATATAGCTGGGCTGTAGGAAAGGTGGTGTTGCTGTCTTGTTCCCGCCATTTTTGGAGGGAGAGGCAGCCTGGCCAGTTTTAATAATAAGCCTGCCTTAATTTGATTTTAATTGGAGTCACTGGTCTTTTCTTGCATCCTATTCCAACATTTTGGAGTTCCCCAGTGAGATGACCCTGCCCGACCAGATCACAAGACCAGACTGCTGAAAATTCTGAAGCTGGCCTTCCCTCCAGGGCTACGGGCTGGGGAGCCACTCTAGGGGGTGCACAACTTGAGATGTTCCAAGGCCTTGGAGTGAGCCGTCGGTCTGGGGAGCACTGCAGTGAACCACCGCACTGAAACTATTAGCAAGTACCTGGTGGAGGAGGCCTCCATAGGTAAGTGGCACCTTGATAACATCTTATATCTGGTTAAGGGAGATCTCTTCTAATGACAGAGAGGTGGCCTGGGGAGGCTCACATTCACTCCTGTCCAGGATAGTAATGAGAATCGTTCTGTCCTCTGTTCCGTTCTGTAGGGAATTCCTCTGGAAGGTTAGAGAGGTGCCGAGGGACACGCATGCGCTCCTACCCCAGAGCTTTAGCAAGACGTTGAATTGCTCATCTGTTTTTCTGTTTTGGCACTGGGATTCTGTTTTTTTTTTTTTTTTTTTTTTTGTGTGTGTGTGTGTGTGTTTTGTTCTGTGTTCTATATGTTTTTTGTTTGTTTGTTTTTGTGCGTTTTGTTTTGTGATTTCTGTGATAAAATCTTAAGGATATTGAACGTGAAAATGGGTAACAAAGCAAGTAAGCCTGACACCCCTTTGGACTGTGTTTTAAGGAACTGTGATGAACTTTACCACCATTTGTTAAGCAGAATGAGAGAAGGCCCTAGCTGGCTGCCTGGAGCACACCCAGTGCAGATGGTAATGCCTGCTGGGGAATGAAGAACTGAGTATCTCCCAGTATCTGCCGAAGCCCTGTTGCTTCAGGGAATTCCCTCCTTCGTTCCCTGCACTGCAAGGATAATGCCACCTCTGTCTTCTTAAAAAAAGAGAAAAACAAAAAGGGGACACTAAATGCAGTAAAGTCGCCATGGAGACACTTTATTTTATATTTCAGGTAGCTCCTCTGTGAAAACATTTGGTCCCCTTGTGGGGACATCTGTGGTGCCACTGGAGAAGGAGATTTTTCTCTTATTTGCTCTGTTTTAAAGGGTTCTGTCTGTCAGCCATTGTCTGGAGTTCATTTCTGTCTGTCTTGTGCCTTTTTTCTAGCCCTTTAAGACATGTGCAATAATGTGTTAATATTATAAATTGTTTCTTGGAAATGATCTTAGCTGAATGTGTGTCTAAATGATGATGTTTCATTGTACCAATCTGGTATCTGAATGGGTTTTTGAAGCATTCCACAATCTTGCAGTTAAAAGTCGGGTTTATTTATTTGTTTAGTTCATGGTTTCAGATAATTCATGCCAGAGAACTTAAATACTTAGGATGGAAAATAAAGAACTCTACTTCCAAGTTGGCAAGTAACTTCCCAATCATTCAGTCTTTTTTTCACCAATTTTAAATTAGGTAGCCTGGGAAAATGTCACTGTGTGTACCAGTGCATTAATTTGGACAAGGATACTAAATCATAGTATGATATCTGTTGACAAAACAACTTGTAAAGATATAAAATTTTGTGAATTGTATCTTAAACTTGTATCATAATTTTCAACATCCTAACATGAAAATTATGGTTAAAATACCTTAGGCCTAAGGTTTCTGCTCAGAATAGCCTTTTTTCCTTCTTCTTCCAGACCTCAGCCAGGACTTATTTTGAAATGCAAATGAAAGAAGCCTGTAAGCTTAGTAGGAGACTTATTTGAGGCCTAAGGGAAAAAAAAGGTAAATTGTATGGTATTTACCAATTACTGGCCAGTCATTTTTCTAGGACTCATAATTTTTTCCTTAGGTTCTTTATTTATTTTTTGAGCTCATGATTTTGCTCCTACAGACCTAGGTTAATGTTTTTCTGATCAGTAATATCTTTGACCAACTGTGGAATTTTTAAATCATTGCAATGGAGATTTCACCTGTGAAAAGCTACAAGGCCTTCACTTTTATTATGTGTGCACAATTTGTTATGTGTTGTATGTCTATATATATATATATATATATATATATATATATATATATATCCATATATCATATATATGATACACAAATTAACTTATATAAGGAGCACTCATATTAAAAAGAACTCATAAAAACAATTTTAAAAAGTGGATCCAAAGATCTTTAATTCACGTGATTTAAATGTTTCAATTTAAATTGGGTAAACAGATAAATATAAATGTCTTTAAATTTAAGCTTACAAGTTTTTCTAGGTGTTCAAAAATCTAATAAACTATTAATGTCTACAAAAGGTCTAATATGCCTTTGTTCCAGGACTTTTCTTTCAATCAAAAAAATGGTTTACAGTGTTCAAAAAATTTGTCTAATATTTTGATAAATAAGTAAAGTAAATTTGATATGGGATTACTCATTCATGAGTACTTTTGTTTGATATCTGATTGATATACTAAGGTCTGTATAAGTTTGTACTAAAGTCTGTATAAGATTGTAAAAATCAGTCATGTGTAAAAGAGACAAAAATTTCTTAAACATAAGTTTACCCATAACATTAAGTTTATTAAGATTTAAATTTTCTAGAGCAAGCAACCATAAAAATTAAACAAATGTTTAAATAAGAACTGTTATTTTAGAGCACTGTACTGCCATTTCTTTAAAAGCTAAACTTGGTTAATGTAAAAACTTCAATGCAATTGTGATGCTATTAATGTGCTCATATTTTCCAGTTATACAACTCTATAAGGTAGAAACTTTAAAAGAGCATTATATCAAGCAGGTGTTCTGAAGTTGTATGGTAAATAAAATATATATTGGGGATTTATTTACCTGTTATCAATAATATATGTAAAGTTTTATGTTACTTTTTACATTGTGGAACAATTTAAATGTATTTTTAAGTTAATGAGACCCTAATCTATGTAAAGGTTAAAATCTTTCAGCCGTACTTTAATTCATGTTTTAAATGTGATATCATATGGTGTGAGCTAATGTTCATGTGACCTCAAACAATTTATGTAAACTTTGTAAAATGATATTTAAAAAAAAGATCAGCTTGAGAACTAAAGCATTTAAGATTTATAAGGAGCCCTGCTTACCTGAGATAAGACTCTTTGTCCCATCTTACTACATGTGAGAATGACTATGAAAGCATTAGGTCAGATTTTATTTCATTTAAAGTTATGTTCAAATTTTTTTTTTCTGTCAAGATTACTAGGATCTCAAAAAGGTGATATAAAATATAACTCACCAAAAAATTCAGGGTAGCTATTACATGAACTAAGTATTTTTACTCTTGTTAAAAAATTTTATTTTTTAATTTCTTTTTAAGTGATCTAAAGATTCCCTGTTGGTGTTTTACAGAAGTGTTGCTTTAAGAACACAACATGGGTTAATTTAAGAAAATAAGTCATCAACTACAAGACAGACAGAATAATAAGATCCCAATTAATAAAATATAAATAATTATAAACTTATAGACATTAAAGTGCAGTACTCTTAATATATGGCTGTTAAAATTTATTTGCTGGTTGTTTCAGATTAGGATTGAAAATTAAAGTTAAATGAAAAGGGCCAAAAAAAAAAACCAATATTTGACTCTTGCCCTTTGAGTCAGTCTGAATCCAGGGAACAGGGGACTTCTCTATGAGCTTTGCAACTCTGGGCCACATAACCTCCCGATCAGGGAGATTAATGAGACCACTGGAGAACAGAAAGCCAATCATTGCATTTGCTACAAAGAGTAGAGTCATCAGGAAAGGGAGACATCCCTGATGCTTCTGAGGGAAGCCACATGGTCAAGCAAGACCTGAACCCACCTAGCTCAAATTGCACTAGCAGAACTGAGAAGCTGCTCTCAAGTTTCCCAAGGAATGACTCCCATAAAAGCTCAGCTGACTCCTAACAATAGATAGAAACAAAAGTCATTTGACTGCTTCATCTTAAACACTTAGCAAAGACAGTTAAAACCAAAATACAGCCATTCCTGGGCATTTTAAATAATAATAAAAATAATAATAATAATAATAATAATAATAATAATAATAATATTTTAAGGTATACACTTTATGTTAGCCTCCCAAAATAAGTAAAACTGTTGGCTACAAAGACTATCAAGAGGAGCTGCCAGAGGCAGAAGTTTTTAGTTTAAGGCCTACAGATATTCCTAACCTACAGGTAGGCTTGGTGTTTGCTAGTACGATTATCCAGCCCTGAGTAACAGAATTAAATGTTTCTCTATTAGACACAGAGGTCATACTACTGAAAGGATTTTGCAAAATCAGATGACATTAAATTATTAAACTGTATATTATGGGGAGGGACAACTGTAACACTTAAAGTTAAATATTAAGTTGACAGTCCTGATAATTGGGGATATTAAAGACTGGTGAGGGTACTTCATACAGTGACATGATCCAGCTACTGCAACATTTATTCAATACTCATGTTTTTTGTTTCTCTCATAGAAGAACCCATCCCCAGATGACTTTACAACCTGTTCTTCCTCAACAAGACTTCAAAAAGAACTGACTTCTAAAAGGCAACTCATATTCCTCAACTGACTTCAAAAAGGCAACTCATGTCTCTCACGCCATGCACACTCATGTCACCCTCTCTCAGCTGAGAAGAAGGCAAAATGAGAGACGACTCTCCACTTACACCAATGGAGCCCAAAATAAATAGACTATCAATATAAGTAATTAATTAAGTCAGGTAATATCAGGGAGACTGGTTTTCGGTGAGTTCTAAAAATTTGGAGACTGTTAACTGAGGGATTAAAATTTCCTCAGTGCTTTTCCACTAACCTATCAAGGATTACAAAGGGACACATAAGAAAAGGGGGGAATGATAGACCCAACCTTATCTTTTATTAAAATTGGGAGCCATCTTGCAACAAAACCATGAAAAAATCATTTTGGCTTTACTGTAAATTACTGCAAATTCTGAACCTGCTTGGAATGACTGCCCGTGCCTTAAACTCACCCGTGCATGGCTCTCTGACCAGATAGCAGCCCTCTCTGAAACTTTGTCACACCTCATAAATATTGGCCTTCTGTGGCCAGACAATGACCCTCTCTGAGGCTCTAATGGTCCTCATAAATTTTGATGTTGGGGCTAGCAAAAAAAAAAAAAAATGTAAACTCCCATTAGTGTGATGCTTGTCAGAGTTCTGTTATCTGTTACCCCATTTTTGTGTAACTTTCTGGGCTGCAAACCTGGGCTGTAGTAAAGGTGGGGTTGCTCTCTTGCTCCCGCAATCTTTGGAGGGAGAGGCAGCCCAGCCAGTGGAAATAATAAGCTTACTTTAATTTGATTTTAACTGGAGTCAGTGTTCTTTTCTTACATCCTGGTCTAAGAGGTAAACACTCCACAAACATAGAGCTCTGCCGGCCTAAAGACTTCTTGAGAAACTGCCTCTGAGGTTGGGTACTTTAAATATATTTTGTTGTCAGAAGGTTTAGCTTCTTTTTTATTGAGACCATCAAAGCTGGGTCTGCATCTATGTGAATGGAGAGCATGGTTTCTTATTTTCCAATGAACATGAGGCAGCAGTGCTGAATTCTCTCTTGGTAGGTAAACTGTGGCCACTGGGGGCTAAGTGTCTCCCCGTGTGGACTGTGAAGCCATTTGATCATCCTCCATTTTTGTGGTGTTTCTTGGTGCTGCACTGGGAGTTTGGTATTTGCTTCACGAAATACAAGGAGTTCAACTGGGACACAGTGCTGGAGGGAGTTCTTTCACGTGTGGTGGGTCAGGAACTGCAGGAGAATGCACCAACCAGGCTTCTATTTCACACAGCTTTTTCCTTGACCATACCAACCTGATTCTGAACATTGCCTTGAAACCTCTCCATATAATAAGATGCCTTTACATGTAAGGTTCTGCTGGATGCACCATGGCAGCCAAAATGCATTTGGAAGTCAATTGGAAATCCACATGGCCCCACCTCAGATATTTTATCACACACCTGCACACCACTGCTCTGGGCCCACTACTCAGCATTCTCAACTTACTGGCATCTCTGTTCTTCACCATTATCATGAAATCCAGTCAATCAAGGCACTGTCTGGTACACTCATGATCAGCAACAGGAGATCCAAAGGTTCTCCAGTGCCACCTGGTCATGGGAGTTTCAAAAATTTCAGGGTATTTATCTAGCCACTTTTCAAGGATGAAGTTGGAGAAACTGTGGGTTTCAATTCATTCAGGAACCATTTAATGTTGAGGAACCTCATTTCAATGAATGCTCTGGAGAACTCTCAAAGGCAAGGCTTCCCAAAGAGTAGCCAAATAGTCACATGAAGCCCAGCCCATTGAGGTCTACAATGTGAGGTCCATGTGTGTTTTGACTCTCAACTATGCCTTTCAAGTCTTTCATAATAAAATCATGTGATATCCTGGCTGAGATTCCAAGTGATCAGTCGAAAGCCACCCTTGGCCTAGATTTCAGTTTCCAATGGCGACTCTCATGTGTGGCCTTCTAAAATCGCAACACAATTCATGACAATACTTCTCTGAGGTCAGTTCCAGAACTCAGTCTCTAAGGTGAATCATACCAAAGTTCTAGCCCTGGTGGATCCAGTCATTTCTTCCAACCAATACACAAATGAACACAATTAAAACCAAAACACTCCCACATGGTCCTCACCTTCTTCCATATAGACACTCATTATAACCTCTGGCTGGAGGTTTCCATGAGGGGCGCAGCACAAGACAGTATCCAAAACAATCTTCCTTATCCCTTATTTGCTTAAAGTCAGCTGGGCCTGGACACCATTCCTGTGAACCAGGAGTGATAAAATAAGCCTGGCCTTAATACTGCTCTGCTTCTCCAATTTGAGGCCTACTGACTGTCAGGTATAGATTCTTAATGTGACTTAAAGTAATGAAAAAACCCAAGTTCATATGGGCTAGCCTCTGCAGGGCTTTGAAGAACTCATTTGACCCAAAGGATCCCTAGTCTCATTTGATGGAGATCAGAAACCTATCAGAGTAAGGCAAGATACTTCATACACAATTACTGATATTTTTGCCATTTTGGTTTTGGAAGCACACATGGGATCTTTCTTTAGTTCCATCAGGTGCTGAGAATCTAAGCCACTGCCTCACACAGGGCCAAGTGGCTGATTCAGACACATCCCTTTCCAAAGCAATTAAGCAAAGATACACAGGTGATGCCCATTCATTTCCATTTGAAAACAATTTTCTTCAGGCTTCACAAATTGGTGGCCTGAGGCAGAGACCTTCCTGACTCTCAGAGCAACAGAAAAATAGGTAAGCAAAAGGCCCAAAGCAGGGTTTCTCTACTGAGACTTTCTTTGTCACACTGATATCTGAGTTTTCTGAGATGCTTGCTATTCCCTTCAGCTATCCAGTATATGGCAATGTCACAGAGCTTGGAGGTGGTACATATCTTGGACACAAAACCATGAGCCTACTCTGGAGAGTGGCCAGAATTCAGGAAGAAAACTGGAACTTCGGAAGATAGTAGGTGTTGCCCGTCCCTAAAGCAACCTGCAGTCCACTCATAAATTGGGCAGGATGAATGTTGGCAAGCTTTCTACTAGACAGGACACATCCATTGATGCATTATCTTTTATAATGTCTACAACCACGGACACAGTGGGATACACAGGCATACAAACAATCACCTTGTCAAATGACTTACTATAAACAGTCCACTCTAAAGCAAACAAACCGCCTTTCTTACCTATTCTCAGAACATGAGACATAACCACAAAATCACAATCACACCCACAACGACACCTCCTTTATTCAAGTAGGTCTGTGACTAATTGGAATGTACTCTGAATGATGGGCCATACTATGTTTCCTTGAAATGGCCTGTCCTTCTCAGATCTGGTCACCTTGGCCAACACTGTGAAGTTTTCAGGAGCCAGTGGTGAGCCACTACCTGCTTTCTCATGAAATTCCCCTTTTTAGAGCTCTCTTGGCATTTGGCAATCCTCACATCAGTAGGTACCAAGGAAGACTTACTCTGTCCTTGGTTATTCCAAACAACTGAGCCCACTGGGCAAGAAACTGGGACAGACTCTGGGTGCCTGGCTTCCTGGATCCCAAGTTCAGAGAGATCCGTCATCAAGGAAGAGAGGTAGGTCACCTCATTCAGGAACTGAATGAGGTTACTGCCGTGGCAACCACTTTGTCCTAACAATTGCTTTCAAGGGTCCCATGAGATGGTGGCTGCCCCTACCTCCTGTGACACTTTCACAAGTTAGAATGGTATATCAACCATTGGCACCTGGGAACAGCTCTCCACAGAGGCCTGGTTTGGTCCATCTTCTCGACATTAAGAAGAGAGAAGCTGTTTCAGACACAACCCTTCATCCTGACCAGGTTGTTTGCCATGGAGGATGAATTTTGCTCTCTTAGGTCCTCCATAGCTGCTTACAACTTCTCCAGGAATCATTTCTGCATGGACCTTTGAGTTTCTCAGCATGTGGAAGATCCCCTATATTCCTGTATTGTAAGAACAACTCTATCCCTGCTCTTTTGTAAAGTTAAATTGACTGAACAGTGTATGGTTAGGTTAACTAACAGGTTCGATTTGGATTAGGAATCTTTTTGCGGGATGAATAATGGTATTGGGAAACTGTGATATTTACAAGAATATATAGGTGAATTATAAGTATGAAAACAGAAATCTAGCTAAGATTTGAAGCCCAAAAGGGCATTGGGCCCTTGACTGGGATACGTAGCTTTGAATTATGTTCTGCACTGATGTGTCAGGTAAATCAATATACAATGGCTTAGGTCCTTGTACCATGGATGATTAAATGTAGAAGAGAACTTCCAGTCAAAAGGGATAGTTGGTAGGATTCGGAAGATTCTCGGTAGGTTTAGAAAGAAGAGTGAGTATAGGATTTGGACCAAATGTTGTTTAGCAATAGGGTTTCTGGTAGACAGTGAATGTTAATGTCAGCACAAGTGAAGAGACAGTCACAATGATGAACTGGGGAAAATAGTTAGGAAAGCTGATATCAATAGAGACATTACAAAATCAGGCAAAGTATAAAGTGAGTGATAGGATTAGATATTTTCAACAGGGTTGAGTTTGAATATATAATCTTAGAAAGAAACAAATGTGTAGTGACCAATAGGATTGACATTTGACAGCATTAGGCAACCTGGACATGGATGTTTAGTAATCCATGCTCACTTTTCATTTAGTCTTTGCTACAATCTTAAGTGTGACCTTTGCTTTTTTTGTCCAGAATATTACTGTGATAAAACGTATATGTAGATCAGGTGACATAACTATTTTTCCACCATTTCTGGCAGCAACATATTCAAGATGTATAAATTAGTAATGGGGGTAAAAAGAGGTGTACCCTTTGTGCATATAGAGATAATGCATGAATAGACCATACTTTGAATAAATAATATATCTGGTTCCGACTTTAAATAATGGATTGAAATTATATGTGAAAAAATACAAGAAATCTTATATTGACATACAAACATTCATTCCAACCAGTTATATATCTAATGGCCACATTAAGGTTATGGTTTATCATG